>NC_133621.1:307530925-307788425 GCF_048593235.1 Sminthopsis crassicaudata | reverse complement strand
CCCCGTCTTCGTCTTCGTCGTCCACGCGCAGCTCGAGCTCCTGCAGGGCTTCGGGGCGCTCCTGGAAGGGCTGCAGCTCGGACAGCGCCGGCCTGACGCCCTCCCACACCAGGGCCGAAGGGGGGAAGGTCTTGAAGAGGAAGCCCTCGGGGCTGTAGCGGTCCCCCCGGAAGAGGAGGAAGTCTCCGTCCCTGCCCAGCTTTCCTCCCAGGGCTCGGATCTTCTGGGCGTCCAGGAGCTTCGGGGGCGGCCTGGGGCGCCTCTTCCTCTTGCCCGAGCCGGGGGTCGGGGCCCCGCGGGCCGGGAGCAGGCTGTAGTCGAGGCGAGGGATCATCTTGAGGAAGACCGAGGCGTTGCCGGGCTCGGAGCGGGTCACCTGAGCGAGGTCATCCTTGTAGAGGCCCGCCCTGACGCGCACCCAGCTCCCGGGCTGCAGGCTGGGGGCCTGGCGGCGCAGCACCCTCAGCACGTCGGGCATCTCCTCCAGGGGCACCGGCTTCGGGGCCCGGGAGCCCTGGCGCAGGCTGGCCACGCCCCGGATGGCGTCCAGTACGTGGCCGAGCTTGTGGGCCTCCACATAGACGTAGCCCTTGAGGTAGTGGGGAGCCACCACGGACTGGATCTGCAGGGGGCTGGCGCTGCCGCGGGAGGCCGCGAACTTGCGCAGGAGCGTCAGGGCCGCGGCCTTTTCCTGCCCGGACTTGCACTTGACCATCCACAGCCTGGGGTCCCGCAGGCCCGGGAGCAGCCGCTGCTGGCAGATGGGGTCGGGCGGCTGCCGCGGGGCTCCGCGCCCGGCCTCCCTGCACACAGGCCTGGCGTATTTCTGCAGGAAATACTGGGCCAGCTCCTCCTCCCGCTCAGCCCTCCAGGCGTTCTGGAGACGCCGCGCCCCGGAGCAGTCCTCCTGGGGGTTGGCTTCAGGGCTGCCGGGGCCGGGGACCTCCTCCGCGCCCACCTCCCACTCGGCTTCCTCCTCCTCCTCTTCTCCTTCGTCATCGTCCTCCTCAGCCTCATCTAAAATGAAGCCCTGGTGTCTGGGCTTCTTCCTGGGCCGCTCTTCCTCTTCCTCGTCTTCTGCCTCCTCCTCGTCTTCTGCCTCCTCCTCGTCTTCTGCCTCCTCCTCGTCTTCTGCCTCCTCCTCGTCTTCTGCCTCCTCCTCGTCTTCTGCCTCCTCCTCGTCTTCTGCCTCCTCCTCCTCCTCCTCCTCTTCTTCTTTTTCGTTTTCCTTTCCGTTCTCCTCTTTCTCCCGGGGTTCATTTCTTCCCCCTGATTCTACTTCGGATTCCGACTGGGACCCAGAGTCTGTTTCGGCCCGGGACTCGGACTCCCTCGCCGACCCGGACTCCAACCTGGTCCGGGTCCCCGACTCTGACTCCGACTCCGACTCCGACTCCCTCGCGGACTCGGACCAGGAACCGGGTGTCCTGAGCTCTGACTGCTCCGACTCCCGGACTGTCCCAGCCCTGGCTGCCTGTCTCGCCTGGCCTTGGCCACGGCTCCCGCCCTCTGCCTGCTTCTGGACGCTGTTTTCGCCGTCCTTTTTTTCGGGGCCCTTGCGGGTGCCCCCCGGAAACATCTTCAAGTGAGACTGTCTGGCCTTCATCTCCTAATCGCTGCTGCTGCCGCTGCTCTTGCTGCCGCTGCTCTTGCTGCCGCTGCTCTGGCTGCTGCTGCTGCTCTGGCTGCTGCTGCTGCTCTGGCTGCTGCTGCTGCTCTGGCTGCTGCTGCTGCTGCTCTTGCTGCTGCTGCTGCTGCTGCTCTTGCTGCTGCTGCTGCTCTGGCTGCTGCTGCCTCTACTGCTCCTGCTGCTGCCGCCACCAGGAGAGCTCCAGCAAGAATGAGTGAGCCTCAGTGGCTCACCAGCTCCTTATATATACTCCCATGAGGCACCTGCGATGTCAGGGAATCCACATCTTCAGAGAAGGGTCATACCACCTGTAGGGGGCAGCAGGATGGATTCATTCTGAAAGGATGGGCCAGTCCTTTGTCCCCTCCCAGTTGGAGCGATCCAGGGCAGGGGGACCATTAAGGCTCCATTTTAAGGATCATCCAAGCCAAGTCCCTGCGATATGAATATGTTTGTAGGACTGTAGATGTATGGACATACAT
This sequence comes from Sminthopsis crassicaudata, assembly GCF_048593235.1. Lineage (NCBI taxonomy): Eukaryota > Metazoa > Chordata > Mammalia > Dasyuromorphia > Dasyuridae > Sminthopsis > Sminthopsis crassicaudata. Next base: position 307,786,313 of record NC_133621.1, on the reverse strand, counting down.
GAATGGACATGTGTGTTCTGTATAGAATTTCTTGTCTTGGGGGGGGGGTGGGCTGGGGTGGGAAGGAGAGGAAGGGAGGGAGAGAAACTCCACAAATGTTTGCCTTTTGGGGAAGGGGCGGGCAATATTCTTATTTACTTCGATATGTGTAAAACAATGTTTTACATTTATTTTTAAAACTTTGACTTCTAGATTCTCTCCCATTCTCCCCATCTCCACCCTTTTTTTAGAAGGCTGCTGGGAATTGATGCAACACATTTCGGTAATATTGATGCTGCCAAAGATGGTATAAATGTCGCGTGTTTCTCTTCCCCACCCCCCACCCCAATCCACTCAAGGAAAAAAGGAAGTTTAAGAAAAAGTCTTCAGTCTGCGTTCAGACCCAATCGGAGTTTCTCTTAGGACAGAGAGCATTTGTCTTCAGTCCTTCAGACCGGTCTGGGATAACTTTGTTGCTGAGAACAGCAAAGTGTTTCACAACTGATCATCCCACAGCTTTGAAATTTGCTCTAACTAGGTACACAGTACCTTTCCCAGGGCTGGAACTCAGGGAGGACTTTCCGCATTTTTCTCTTCTCTTGTAGAATAAGAATATTCCTTCATAATCCTATACCACAATTTATTCAGTCTTTCCCCAATGAAAAGTCATCCCCTCGATGGTTTACCTCTCAGACCTGTGGAGGAGGAAGGAGTTTGTGTCCAAGGGAGAACTAGAGACCATTATTGATCACAAAATAGAACATTTTGATTACACCAAATTAAAAAGTTTCTGCACAAACAAAACTAATGCAAACAAGATTAGAAGGGAAGTAACAAATTGGGAAAAAATTTTTACAGTTAAAGGTTCTGATAAAGGCCTCATCTCCAAAATATACAGAGAATTGACTTTAATTTATAAGAAATCAAGCCATTCTCCAATTGATAAATGGTCAAAGGATATGAACAGACAATTTTCAGATGATGAAATTAAAACTATTTCCACTCATATGAAAGAGTGTTCCAAATCACTATTGATCAGAGAAATGCAAATTAAGACAACTCTGAGGTATCATTACACACCTGTCAGATTGGCTAAAATGACAGGAACAAATAACGATGAATGTTGGAGGGGCTGTGGGAAAACTGGGACACTGATGCATTGTTGGTGGAGTTGTGAAAGAATCCAACCATTCTGGAGAGCAATCTGGAATTATGCCCAAAAAGTTATCAAAATGTGCATACCCTTTGACCCAGCCATACTACTACTGGGCTTATACCCCAAGGAACTACTAGAGAAGGGAAAGGGTCATGTATGTGCCAAAATGTTTGTGGCAGCCCTTTTCATAGTGGCTAGAAGCTGGAAGATGAATGGATGTCCATCAATTGGAGAATGGTTGGGTAAACTATGGTATATGAATGTTATGGAATATTACTGTTCTATAAGAAATGACCAACAGGAGAAATACAGAGAGGCTTGGAGAGACTTACATCAACTGATGCTGAGTGAAACGAGCAGAACCAGAAGATCATTATACACTTCAACAATGATACTGTACGAGGATGTATGCTGATGGAAGTGGATTTCTTCAACATAGAGAAGAGCTAATCCAATTCCAATTGATTAATGATGGACAGAACCAGCTACATCCAGAAAAGGACTGGGAAATGAATGTAAACTGTTATTTTTACCTTCTGAATCCAATTCTTCCTGTGCAACAAAAAATTCGGTTCTACACACATATATTGTATCTAAATTATACTGTAATATATTTAACATATATAAGACTGCTTGCCATCAGGGGGAGGGGGTTGGGGGAGGAAGGGAAAAAATCTGAATAGAAGTAAGTGCAAGGGATAATGTTGTAAAAAATTACCCATGCATATGTACTGTCAAAAAATGTTATAATTATAAAATAAAATAAAAAATTAAAAAAAAAAAAAAAAAAAAAAAAAAAAAAAAAAAAGAAAAGTCATCCCCTCGATTTCTAACTTTTTGTCCTGAAGAAAGAGCTGCTAATAATATTTCTATAGGTCAAAGGATCTTATGACCCTTTGAGCATAGATCATGTCTTTTCACCATGAGTTAATTGGGGAATGGCTCTCTCGTATTTTTTTTAAACAAGTTTGACTCACTTCCCTATTCATTTGCCAAGTAAAGCTTTCATCCGAGAAACTTGCTTCACAATTCTTTTCATAATTACTCTTGCTAACTCTATACCTCTCCGTTTATTCTGTTGTCTTTCCGTTCATCCTGTCCCTCTCAAAAGTGTTTTGCTACCTAATATGCCCTCTCTTTTATCACACTCCCCTTCTCATATCTTTGTCTCTTCCTGCTTGCTGATAGAATTGTGTAGCCATATTGATGTAAGTTATTTCCTTTTGAGTCAATTTTGACGCTTCTCCCCTCTCCTCTTTCTCTACATTGGAGCAGCTTTTTCTTGTATCTTTATGGCAGATAATCTACTCCTTTCCACCTCTCCCTTTCCCTTTCTCCCACTTCTTTCTTCAATCACCCCTGGATTTTAGATTTTATCCTCTCATATTCAATCCACACATTGCCATCTCCCCCCCCTCTCTCATATATATATACGTATATACATGTATATATATATATATATATATATATATAATTTTAACTGCCATAATAATGAGCACGTTATTATAAGTTACAAGTACCATCTTGTAGGAATGCAAACAGATAACCCTTGTTAAGTCCCTCATGATTTCTGTTTTCTTCCTTCTCCATCTCCTCCTCCTCCTCCTTCTTTTTCCTTCTCTTTCTCCTTATTTTTCTTGCAATTCTTCTTGCAATTCTTCTTCTCTTCTTTCTCCTTCTCCTTCTTCTTGTAATTCTTTTTCTTTTTTCTTCTTTTTGAAGTTCTTCTTCCCTTCTCTTATGTCTCCTTCTATTCTTTCTACTTCTATTTCTCCTTCTATTCTTTCACCTTCTCCTCCTCCTCCTCCTGCATCTCCTTCTCTTTCTACTTGTTTCTCTTTCTCCTCCTTCCTCCAATTCTTCTTGCAGTTCTTCTTTTTCTTTTTCTTCTCTTGTTCCTCCTCCTTCTCCTCCACTTCCTCTTCCTTCTTCTCCTTCTTCCTCTTTCTCTTCTTCTTCTCCTTCTTTCTCCTCCTCCTCCTTTTCCTTGTTCCTTCTCTTTCTTCTCCTTCTCCTCTTTCTCTTCCTCCTCCTCCTATTCCTTGTTCCTTTCCTCTTCCTCCTCCTTTCTCTTCCTTTTCTGCTTCTTATTCCACTTCTTCTTTCTGTTCCTCTCTTCCTTCTTCTCCTCTTTTTCTACTTCCTCCTCCCCCTTTTCCTCCTCCTTTTTATCCTCCTCCTCTTTATTCTTCATCTCCTTCTTTGCTCCTCATCCTCTTCCTTTTCCTCTGCCTCTTTCTTCTCCTCTTTTGAGCCAATTTTGATGAGACTAAAGTTCCCTACTCCTATTCCCCTCTCCTCTTTCCCTACATTGTAGAGGCTTTTTCTTGTGTCTTTTGTGGCAGATAATTTACTCCATTCCACCTCTCCCTTTCCCTTTCTTCCAGTCCTTTCCTCAACCACTTCTCAATTGTATTTTATATTTTAGATTTCATCCTCTCATAATCAATTCACACTGTGTCATCTCTCTCTCTCTCTCTCTCTCTCTCTCTCTCTCTCTCTCTCTCTCTCTCTCTCTCTGTCTCTTTCTCTCTATGTGTCTCTCTCTCTGTCTCTCTCTCTCTCTGTGTATTACTTTTTTCTGCCATAATAATGAGCATGTTATTGTAAGTTACATGTATCATCTTGTAAGAATAGAAACAGATAAAATTCTGCTCCTTCTACATCTCTTCTCCTCCTCCCTTTTCTTTGTCTTTCTCCTTCTCCTTTTTCTTGCAATTCTTTTTCCTGTCATTCCTCTCCTTCTCTTCTTTCACCTTCTCCTCTCCTTCCTCCTGCTCTTCCTTCTCCTTCTTCCAATTCTTTTTCTTTTACTTCTTCCTGACATTCTTCTTCTCTTTCTCCTATTTCTCCTTCTCATTCTGCATCCACTCCTTCTACTTTTTTTCTCCTTCTCCTTTTTCTTCTTAATGCAATTCTTCTTTTTTTCTTCTCTTCTTCAATCTCCTCCTTCTCCTTCTTCTTCTTCTTCTCCTCTTCCTCCTTCTCCTTCTTCCTTCTTCTCCGCTTCCTTCTCCTTCTATTCCTTCTTTTCCTCCTCCTCGTCTACTTCTTCCTCCTCCTCCTTCCTCTTCATCTCCTGCTTCTTGTTCTCCTTTTCTTCCTTCTTCTTCCTCTTCCTCTCCTTCTTCTCCCCCTCTTCCTCCATTTCCTCCTCCTCCTCCTTCTTTTCCTCTTTATCCTTCTTCTCCTTTTCCTCTCCCTCTACACTTTATTCTTTGTCTTCTTCTTTCGCTCTTCCTGCTCTTCCCCTTTTACTTCTCTTCTTTCTCCTCCTCCTCTTCTTTCTTCTTCTTGCACTTTTTCTTCCTTCTCATTCTCCTATTTCCTTTCCCCCTCTATCTCCTCCTCCTCCTTCCTTTTCCTTCTTTTTTCTTGCAAAACTTCATTTTGTCTTTTATTTGTGATTTGAAATTTTTTTTCACATGATGATGAATTCTTTGCTGTTCTTTGGAGAACCCTTTGCTCATATTTTTGGCTAATTATTTAGTGGGCATGGTCATCAATCCTATATTTATATGTAGATAAATCTATAAACCTATATGTGAGTGAATATTGATAACCATACATATAAGTGACAAAACATATATGAGTATATATGTCATATCTTTGGTACGAAGCCTTTATCATAGAAATTGACTCATTGTTTTCTCTCATTCAAGCACTTCTCTTCTTACGCTACCTGCATGAATGTTGTCTGTGCTGAAATATTCCAATTCAATTAAAACAATCAGAGTTACCAGTTTTATCTTGATGGGCTCATTTCAATACTTCTGATTGGAAGAGCAAAAATCTCTTCCAAGAGCCTGCCTCTTTAGAGGGCTCCAAATTCCTTTCCTCTCTTCATTTGCCAGTAACTGCTCTGCTTGGTTTCCTCTTCTCTACCATCATGATGTCCATTAGGTGTAGAGGGGTGAAACTGTGAAAAGGTGTACTTGAATCAGACAGCAGAGCACTTAAGGCTAATTACCCATTTGATGTGAGATAATAGTGCTATAGACATATATTTGGATGAGATGGTGATGTGATGCTTTTCCTCACCATAGGTGCTTGCTGGATGTGTGGTGGTGAGATAATGGTAGACAAGGATTGGAGGGCTGAGGGAGAGAGGTCAGAGTCACTCTGCCTCAAGAGGATGATGGCAAGATAATTGTAGGCAAGGATTAGAGGGACAAGCCAGAGACTCACTTTGCTGCCTGACTAGGAGGAAGGAAGTTGGTGACTTTGAAATCGAGAATCCAGGATCCTCATGGCAGTTTGTCTTTTTGCTTCACTTCCCCCCCACTAAAGACCAAGGACTTTAACTGATCCTGACTCTGGCTGATCCTGAGGCCTCCGGGGAGCTAGGCCAGACTTTACACAAGGTATATTAAACACTTAAAGAAATTGAATAAGAAAACCATTTTAAATTAAATACTATAAAATTATATATGCTTTGAAGATACAACAAGGTAATATAAATAGATTCCATATAAGTTAACTGACAAAAGAACTCTTTATCTAATGAAACTACAGGGGCATAACTCATGAAACTAAGTCAAATAATAACAACATTCATTTATAAGAACAAAACTCCCAGAATCTCGAGGGAAATTCTACAGTTATACAATATATAATTCTGAGACAAAAAGAGAATATCTAAATTACATATGTAAAATTTATTCTTTTTGTAAGTTATGTTCAATTTGTTTGAATCTTTAGTTTTGTTATCATATAATTTTGAATGGATAGTTCCTTCGTTATTTCAGAAGAAAATATTGAAAGGAGAAAACTATAAAATAATAATGACTAACATTCATATGAACCCCAAAGGTTTACAAAACACTTGTTGTAAATTAATTTGTTACATCCTTCCAGAAATCTAGTGATACTCCATCCCTGTTAATTTTTGCAGGTAAGGAAAGGATGGTTGAAAGAATGACTTGCCTAGAGTCACCCCGCTAAGAAATTGGAGCAAGATTAGAACTAGAAGTAGAAATCGATTTTTTTTCTCTTTAAAATGTCTTATATTCTAAAGGTCTATTCATTTAAGTCTTTACAAAGAAGACCTTTGATATTATTTATCATTTTAGGGAAGGACGGAAACAAGTATTGATTTAGGACCTACTGCCTACAAGGTATTGTGCTAAGTGCTTTACACTTTCCCATTTGACCTTCTCAAGACAAGTAGGAAGATGGTGTAATTATGAACCTTATTTAACAGCTAGAGAAAGGGAAGCAGACTGTTTAGGTGACTTGCCTAGGGGCACACATAGCCAGTGTTCCTGGCTATATTTGGATTCAGATTTTCCTGACTCAGGACCTAGCAATCATCTACTAACCCACAAAGCTGCCCATGTCTTTGTATTTTCTAATTTATCCACATTGAGAGATTATTTTTTTCTCCTGTCTCACTTGGGGTTTATTTCTTGATTTTCATGTTTATTTTTGATTATATAACCAGTTCATTAATTTTTTATTTTTTTGCTTTCTCCAAAGAAAATTTTTTTGAAAGTTTTTTAATGTATAAAAGAAAATAGAGTATAAAAGCCAGCAATAACTACATGGAAGCAAAGCAACTTTGAAAGTTTCATATTAAATTTGTTATTTTTAAAAAGAAAAGCAATCAGGGCAGCTAGGTGGCACAGTGGATAGAGCACCTGCCATGAAATCAGGAAGACCTTAACTCTTCCTAGCTGTGTGACCTTAGGCAAGTCACTTAATCCCAACTGTCTTAGCAATAAAAAAAAAGAAAGAAAAAGAAAAGAAAAAGAAAAAGGAAAAAGAAAGGAAGGAAAGGAAAGAAAAGAAGGAAGGAAGGAAGGAAGGAAGGAAGGAAGGAAGGAAGGAAGGAAGGAAGGAAGGAAGGAAGGAAGGAAGGAAGGAAGGAAGGAGGAAATGAAGGAAGGAAGGAAGGAAGAAAGGAGGGGAGAGAGAGAGAGAGAGAGAGAGAGAGAGAGAGAGAGAAGGAGGGAGAAAGGAAGGAAGGAAAGAAGGAAGGAAGAAAGAAAAGCAATCTATACATTGCAGAGACTTAAAGTTTCATTAAGTCTTTTTTTCTATTCTCTGTATTTGGAAAATCTTATTTATTTTTGTTATGTTCATAATGAAAATATTTTTAACTTTAGAAAAGAAAGCTAAAGAATTAGGGTTTTGCGATTTAAGAAAGCGTTATTATGAATGTTGAATGATCTCTAACTAGGATAAAATTTTTATTTTATTATTTTTTATTAGTATAGTTTTTTATTGAGAAAACATATGCCTGGGAAATTTTTCAACATAGACCCTTGCAAACACTTCTATTCCAACTTTTCTCCTCCTTCCCTCCACTCCCTCCCCTAGATGGCAGGTAGTGCTGTATATGTTAAACATGTTAAAGAATATGTTAAATACAATATATGCATACATATTTATACAGTTTTCTTGCATAAGAAAAATCACATTTAGAAAGGTAAAAATAATCTGGGAAGAAACACAAAAATGCAATCAAACAACAACAGAAAGAATACAAATGCTATGTTGTGGTCCACACTTATTTCCTAATGTTCTTTCATTGGGTGTAGCTGGTTCTGTTCATCACTGATCAATTGGAACTGATTTGGATTCTCTCATTGTTGCAGATAGCCACTTCCACCAGAATTAACCCTCATAGTAAAAAAAAAAAAGTTATAATTATAAAATTAAAAAAAAAAGAATGTAAAAAAAAATTGACCCTCCTATAGTATTGTTGTTGAAGTGTATAATGATCTCCTGGTTTTGCTCATTTCACTTAACTTTAGTTCATGTAAGCCTCTCCAAGCCTCTCTTGATTCATCCTGCTGGTCATTTCTTACAGAGCAATAATATTAGGATAAGAATTTTTGACGAAGATAATGAGTCAAGTGCTGTACTTCTTGAGAAAGAAAGAAGGGTGACCTAGTATTCAACAGCTACCATGATATGAATTGGTAGACAAAATTTTGATCCTGTAAACTTCAGAAATGGGGGAAACTGTTAAGTACTCATAGTAAACATGATTTATTTATGATTTATTATTAGTAAATATTTGGTATGCATACTTATTTTTATATACTTCTTGTTATATATAACATTAATATTTATTGAAAACTCATTCTGTGTGAAATATTCTACTAATTTCTGGGAATCCAGAGCTGAAAAAATATTATATTCATTGTCCTTAAAATTCCTCTAATTTAATGGAAGAAATTAAACATGTACAAAAATAAATGTAATAACTAGACGAGTATGAAAAAGTCTAGAGAAAGAATACTTTTGATTTTGTGTTTGGGATTTGTTTTTTTTGTTTGTTTGTTTCTGGTAATTTCTATGTTCTCATTTCTAAGTACTGTGATATGTATGATTATTTTAGAATCAATATGTGATGCAGTAGGATTCTGAATAAGAATTGTTTTAATCCTAATAGAGAATTGCATTGTGAGAACAGAAATTTGTATGATATAGATCAGAATATTGACTGAGTGTAGGAAAGAAGAAATTCTGAGATTGCTATGGAAGTTATAAAAGAGTAAAATAAAATAATTTTTGTGTAAAACATAAAATTTTCATGAAGACTTATATAATCACAATAATTTTTACTTTTGTTTATTTTTTGGGTGGCTCTTTAAACATTTCAGCACTTGTACTTTTCATCAAAAGTTAAAATGAATAAAAATAAATTTAAGGCACTGCTTTACAAGATTTCTGATTTGTACACTAAAACTAAGTAATGGAATGGGATTTAGGGAAAGGAATATCTTGACATTTTTATACCTTTTCTTTAACTTCAATTTAATACTATTATAATTGCGAATGTATCACTTTTCTTTTTTTCTTGCAGGAAAAATTAGATACAGGGATAAAAAAAGAAATATATGGTATGGCAACATCAGAAATGAAGTAAGATGATTCACTGTGCTATATACAACATGTAGATACAGGCCTTTGGCTAATTTACTAATCTGTGGATGTGAAATCTGTAAGAATGAGATCGATACAATGTAAGGTAAGATTATATTAAAATGTATCTTATATTGTTTTGCATGGCAAATTACATGGTAGACTATATTAGCTATAGTTCCAGTAGATTGTTTTCTCCTTTACCTCTACTTTTAAATTTAAATCTTGGTTGACCAGATATGCAAATCTTCAAATAGATTTCCTTTTTAGACTCTATCCTTTGCCAAGAGTTTGCATGTTAAACATTTCCATTTATCTAAACTATCTTATTAAGTTATTTTCTTTGTCTTTCTTTTCTAAAACACTTTCAATCAGGAGCAATGGCAGAAACACTATTTGTTCCCCTAAAGTCTCCATTTCCTTTCCCTGGATTTCTTAAATATCTAGTGATACTTATTTGATTTCCTTACATTAATATCTTCATATGAATTCCAAGATGTGGGTATTGATTCTTAGAAATCTTTGAAGTCTGGGGAGACCTATCCTGGAAACATCTCCTGGCATTTTCATGTCTCAATTTTTTTATTCTTGCTTGTTTTGTGAGACAATGGGAGTTGTGATTTGCCCAGGGTCACACAGCTACAAAGTATTAAGTGTCTGAGGCCAAAGTTGAACTCAGGTCCTCCTGACTCCAGGGCCCATGCTCTATACTGCACCACCTAGCTTCCCCTTGTCTTTATTCTTTGGCCACAATTTTTTTTCTTCTTCTTGGGACTAATATAGAATTGAAACATAGCCCCTTTTTGGTTGACTCTAAAATAAAAAGAAATGTTCTAAAAATACTAGGGGAAATTGTGTCAACACAATGTTGTAGAGGGCCAGAATTCTGGAGTATACTTGAAACATGGAATTGATGAGATAGTGGTTCTCTAGTTCATATATATCTACTATGATATAGATAGAATCACTGTAGTTTGATATAATGATGTAATCATTCTAGATTGGCTTATAGTCAGTATACTGTAATGATGTAATTGTAATAGGGTATTTAAAGGCTTATAGAACTGGGGACAAAGTTAGATTCAGACTGAGGCTGGTGGAGACTGTCAGACTGTCAGACAGCTGAAGGAGACTGGGTCAGACCGAGACGGCTACCTATAAATACTTGTTAATTGATGGATTGACTACATTCATTTGTCATAATATTTTTCAGGCATTCCCTGATGGCCGTCCTGGATATCATTTCAACAAATCATTAAGTAAAATTGTCCAGAACAATTAGTTTAAGAGAGGCATAAAAATAAGAATCCACCAATCATTTTCTTTTAAAAAAAAAAGTCTCAAAATATAAACTCACAGTAACAGCATTGACAAAATACAGATTTGAGAGTAAAGAAAAATAATACTAACAGCAAATGAGAAGCAAATCAAATAATGAGGAACAGCAATTAGGATTGTACTATCGACTTAAAACAGTGAATGATATGAAATGAGATTCTTTTTAAATAGTATTTTTCCCACTTTCACATTAAGAAAAAATTTAGCATTCGTTTTTCTAAATTTTCTTACCTCCTCTCCCTTCTTCCAAAGCTGTTAGGCAGTATGATATAGTTTATACATATGCTATTATGTAAAACATATTTTCATAGTAATCATTATTGTGAAAGAAAAAATAGATCAAAAGGAAAAAAAACACAACTCAATTCTTTATCTGGCTATGTGTAGCATTTTCCTTTTTGTAAGTCCTATGACCTTTTCTTGGATCATTGTGCTTCTGAGAAAAACTGAGTTAATCATGGTTTTTCATCAGACAGTCTTTCTAAGGAATGAGATATTCTAAAATCTAAAACAAAAAAGGTTTACAATTAAGAATAATTTACCCAGAAAATATATTATAATCTGAAATAAAAACTGGATAATGAATAAAAATCTATAGCCAGCCATGAAGTCAAGTGAAGCAATGCTAACAATAAGGCTAGCAAAGGAGATGGAATTCCAGATGAGTTACTTATAACTAATCTAAAAGATGATGATGTTCAAGTTTCTATATTCGACATGGCAGCAAATTTGGAAAACACAACAGTGAACACTGGATTGGAAAACATCAGTTTACATCCCAATCCTAAAGAAAGTCAATGGCAAGGAATGTTCACATTACTGAACAATTCCACTTATTTCACACCCCAGCAAGATCATGCTGAGGATTCTGCCCCCTAGGCTTCTGCAATATGCAAACCGAGAATTACCACAAAAGCAAGTTTTGAAGGGGCAGAAGATTGACTTTATCTTCATTGATTACCACATTAAAGCCTTTGACTATGTGGATTACAACAAAAAGTGGCAAGTCCTTCCAAGAGATGGTACTATCAAATGATCTTACTAGTCTTCTGAGGAACCTGTATGTAGGACTAGAAGCAACAGTTAGAACAATTGATTGGTTTAAGATGGGAAAAGGAGGCTGAATATTATCACCATATTCATTTAACTTAAATGCATAGTGTATCCTGAAAATGCAGACTGGATAAATCAAAAGCTGGAATTAAAGTTGTTGGAAGAAATAACAACTTCAGATCATACAATCTGTTGGCAGAAAGTGAAGAGAAATCACGAAGCTTCTTGATTTAGGTAAACGAGAAGAATATGAAATCTGGCTTGAAGCTTAACATAAAAACATTAAGATCTTGGGAAGAAATCCCATTGCCTACTGACAAATAGAGGAAATGGAAGCCATGGAAGCAATTTTGGATTTTATATTTTTGAGTTCAAACATCACTGCAGATAGCCACTGCAGCCATGAAATTAAAAGATTCTTTTCCTTGGAAGGAAGCAAATCTGGACAGCATAGTGAAAAGCAGAGGCATTGTTTTACTGATAAAGTTTTGTAAAGTTAAGGCTATGATTCTTTCAGCAGCAACATATGGCAATAAGAATTGGATCTGATTCTTATTTAGTCTTTATAATAGCCAGAAAAAGAGTCCTTATTTCTTCTTGTTTCAAAGTTTCTCGTTTCTTTTGCATCACATTTATTTTCTGCTTAGGATTATCTCTGTCCCTCAAATTATAATTATTTGATATCCCAATGAATTGTGAAACATTTCTCTCAACTCAGGTTATATTCCCTATATAAATCTATATATATATATATATATATATATCCATTCCCCTCTCACAATAATAATTTGTAAGATGTATGGTAAAATCTGGATTTTGTAGACATTATTTTCCTGATGGTCAAAATACATTTTCCTATACAAAAATAAAATGAGATCAGCTTTACCTGACTTGTTCTTTATAAAACTATAGTAGTACTTTGTTTTCCCAGAAAATCAAATTAAATATTCCTCCTAAAGTCAAATATCAATTACGATGAATTATTTTCATCAATTTTTGTCCAGTTTGATTTTCTAGCCACCATGTGTGTTCCTGCACACATCTTTTACAGTGTCAATATTCCTTAGACACATTTGAGGTCAGCAAAAAATGTAAACCATAATATTTGTGCCAGTAAATCCCATTTTACCTACCATCAGGCCCTTGTTATAAAATTCTATTATAATAAGATCTTCTAGTAGTCTAGTAACAAAACTCCCTGATGTAAGACCTGAAATTGACCCATGTTGTATAAAAGTTTATGCATGAGAGGATTAATTCCCTGGTGTGCTATCATTTTGGTCATAAATTAATATTTTCAGTTTTTCTTTCTAAACCTTTCATTTTTTTCTTGTAAATTTATTTATTTTGATATACATTGCTTTATGAATCATGTTGAGAAAGAAAAATCAGAGCAAAAGGGAAAAAAAACATGAGAAAAAAATCAGAAAAGAAGTAAACATAGCATGTGTTGATTTACTTTCAGTTTCCTTAGTTCTTTTTCTGAGTGTAGATGGCATTTTCTGTTCAAAGTCTATTGGGATTACCTTAGATAAACTTTTAAAAGAATCAGCTGACACTGTCACATGGTTTGACTAGACAAACTTTTTTTTTTTTTTTTTTTTTTTTTTTTAAGTATTAGAAAATCCAGTTCAAGTACTAATAGTAGAGAACTTAGAACCAACTCATAACTACTATGTGGAAAAATATAAGAATGTATGCTCCATTGTCAGTTGTGTTGTCTATGTCTATGAAGGCAAATGTGTTAAAATTACTTAAAATTGAGGCCTTCATAAGCACAACTGAATACCATGATTTTAGTAAAAAAAATTAGGGCTGGTATTATTTGAAATTTATTTGCTTTTTACTTGTCTTTTTTATCTGCTTCATAATTGTTTATGTTCATATGGCACTTTGTGTTTACAAATTATTTAGGATACTTCAACTCATTGAATTCTATTTTCCTTGCTCTATTTTGTAGATGATATGATATTTGAAGAGGAAATAATTTCCCCAATATCAAATAGTTTTGCTTGTTCTTTAACTCTCTCATCCTCCTTTCTAATCTCCTTTTTGTCACATTACATAGGTTCAAATATTCAGCTGTCCCTTTACTAGAAGAATGCCCTCCAAATGACTACAATGAAGATATTATATGTGAAATTACATACCTGAAAACCTTAACAATCACCAAGTCTCACTTATACTTTTTATAAAGGAGAAAGCTGAGGCTCATTCATTCAAAGGAAAGAAATGCTTTAGAGTAACTTTTAATCACCACTCACACTGACTAGCAATGTCCCAGGACCTGGCCATTATATTTTCTCAGGCTTCTGGATAAGTGTTGGGAAATGCTATTTTGCACTCTCTCTCTGTTTTTCTCTGAGATATAGAGCTTATCTTTTTCCCTGGAATAGATCAACATGGATTTTACAGTGACCAGTGGGTTGCCTTTTTTCGATAATTCATAGCTGTCCAGTCAAAGGATATGGTTAAGTACTGACTTTAAAAGGACTTGGGGATTGGTTTTGTTTTTGATAAAATAAAGGAATCCAATGCTTTTTCTCCTTCTAAAAAAGTAACTCCCTTTTTTTGCATTTGCCTTTACGTTTTCAAGGTAGAATAGATATGTATGTACTAAGAACAGTGTCTTCCAGATCTCAGGTTAGTGAGTAGCCTTTTTTACATGTTTGAATGACTCCCAAACTGCATGAATAAATGCATTTTTTTTTTTTAATTTGCAGATTCTCTAGAGCTTGAGTTCATATCCTGTGGTAAGTCAGAAAACTACATATAGTACTACATAGGAAAAGGTTTCTCAGTGAATCTTTTACAAAGCCAAGATCTTCCATCCTTTGTAAGTGTGAGACTTAGATCATAAAGGATCCTGCATTCTCACTGGGGCTACTTCTCCCTTCTTTGTCACTGCTGTTCTTACTACATTTGTAGGAGCCCCGCTCTAGTTCCTGAGTCTCTGTTTGTGCTCAGAAGCTCCACAATTCCATGAGCTTCCAATCTCTACTTTTGCAGCTGGCCTCTGTCTTGGGATGAAAACATCCTCCGGTGGACCAAAGGAACTTTTATATAAAAGAGTTTGGAGAATGCTTTAAAAGTTATTTAGATGAGTGACTTCATGCAAGAGAGATATAGGAAGAACCAGCAGGATCGGAACAGACTATAATATAGACCTTGATAGAATGTAAACTCCTAAAAATTATTAACAAGCTGATTTTAGAAAGGCCTGGAAAGATTTACTGGAACTAATGCTGAATAACACAAGCAGTATCAGGAGTACATTGTACATAGTAACAGCAAGGTTGTGTGATGATCAACTATGAAAGACTTGGTTCTTCTCAGTGATTCAATGATTCAAAGCAATCCCAATAAACTTGGATAGAAAACACCATCTGCATCCAGAAAAAGAACTATGGAGATTGATAGTAAATCAACACTTGCTATGTTGAGAGAGAGAGAGAGAGAGAGAGAGAGAGAGAGAGAGAGAGAGAGAGAGAGAGAGAGAGAGAGAGAGAGAGAGAGAGAGAGATTTAGAGCTCATTCAATAGTGATTATAAATATTTTCAGATATGCAATTTGATTTAATGAACAGAGCTAGCCCAGGGCTCCTGGGCTAATGTTTGGAGCTAAGGCAGGCATTAAAGTTGCATTCTAATGAGATTACCATCTGAACACCTATCTTTCTATGTATAAATAGACTTTTGGTGGGTGATGTTATAATTTTCTCTGTATTGTCTTGATCACATTTTTATTTGTATCTATGTGCATTCACACTTAGCTCCATGCTTTGGTCTCCTTTTCAGGCCCAGGAAGAAGAGATTCTTCGACTTAAATAGCATCCAAGTCTGTCACCAAGAAAGCTAGAACTGATTCACAACTAAGAAATAGTCATTGTCGGCAAACCTAGCACCCTCCCCCTCTTCCTCATCCCCTGCAGTGGAAAGTTGGTGAGTCTTCAGGAGATTCAGATCAACTATTCTGTAGCCTGGCTTTGTTTGGCCTTGGTCGCTGCTGCTGCTGCTAGAAAGGTTGTTTTTCTAATGTTGTAATTTATGTGTCCTCATCAATATGTTCACCTCCCCACCTTGTCTACCATGATTATCAGTTGATATTTAGTGGACTTCATTAATATTTAGAAAGGTGGCTATATTCCAAGATGGCATAGTGAGATATTTTTTGTGTAGTACTTTCCTGTTACTCTATTCAGATTCCTGGGGACTGTGACCTCAAACATAGAGAGTATATTTGGTGAAGAGATTACATCCCTGGAAGTTCTTTTTTTGCATCCTCAAGATACAAAAGTTTTTTTGTTTCTTTGTTTGTTTTTTTCATTAAGTATTTTTTTTTAATATTAAGTATTTGTTTTTATTTTTTAAGTTAATTTGATTTTATCTTGGGCTGTTTGTAGACCTTTAAATCTGTGACCAGTCTATTCTTGGTTACTAATATATCATTACTATCTGCTGTTGTATGGAAACCACTAAGATGCTGATGGAAGATAGAATATCATAAATTTTTCTAACACTCCAAAAGTTTCAAATTTCATTTTCAGCCAAAGGATAAAGTAGATTTATTTGGGAAATCACACTTAGTGGCTCAAGATTTGTTCTTGCCTGATAAATTATCAGTATTAAAGGGATGGAGTAATTGTAGCCTTATATAAGCAATAGGTAGAGAAAATAAATGACTTTCTAAGTTATTAACAGATTCTTATTGGCAGATATGAAGAATAATCTTTTGTCACATCTTTCTTATCCCTTTAACTTTTGAATTCTTTCTATTTTGTGGCTCCTCCTGCCTGCAAACACTTAACTAGGGCTCCTCATGTTTGATTTTTTTGTCTTTGCACACTCATTTCTGTAATGTAGTTTTTCATCATCTGTACTTCAAGGAGTCCCTGATTTCCTTGAAAACTTTCTTGAGTCACCATCTGTGTAAGGACTCTTTTGATTCTCCAACTTATTGTGTTTTCACTCCTCCCACATTCCCCATATTTATTTTGTTTTTAATTACTTCTATTGATGTTGTCTCCTCTTATAAATTTAAAGCTCATTTAGGTCAGGGGATATATGCTTTTATCATTTTATATCCAGCATTTACTAGCTGGGGAAGATATTCAAAATGCAAGAATCATTTACCTTTAAGGTATACTAGATATCACCTGATTCTTGTGTGTGTGCTTTTTTGTATAGATGGGCCTTCATACCTATCAGGTTCATATAGAGATTTGCCTTGTAAGAATTATCTGAATTGAATTTCCTTTCCATAGCATGAAACTATTTTGTTTGGCCAACTTAATGAATGAAACACTTCCATGAAATTCTAAAACTTTCATGAAATAAGCAGAATTATAAAGGGACTTTCGATCCAAGGGCTTTTTAAAACATGGAATTACCAAACCCCTTTTACATCATAACAGTCTCCTTGTTCTAGATGTTTTTAGTGATCTTTCTTCTAAATAGTCTAATCTTTTCTGCCTAAAGGTTGTCTGTTGCTTTTCCTAATAGTAATGAATGTAATAGAATAATAAATGTTCTCTATATGCCTCTGTCATGGTTCTAAAAACCAAAGAAAGGATGATACTTAATTCTTATTTTTCATTACACATAGGCTCCCACTATGCCTTTTGTGTAACAGCATTCATTTTAAGATTTGTTTATTTTTATAAATAATTATTTAAAATTTTGCTTTGGATATAGATTCTTTTCCCATTCTTTTTAATTCATTATAGAAGCTGCAGAAACTATGAAATAAATTCTGTTTTATGTATTTGTATATATACATATATTTAAAAGCCCCTACTTTTGGGAATAATCTCTTCTTTCTGGCCTCTGTTTCCACATCTGTCAAATGAGAATGGTATGCTAGATGACCTCTCAAGTTCCATCTAGCATCAGATCAATGATTCTCCTCACCTATTTTATAGACTTTGTAAGTTTGGTTTGCTTTATTTGAAGTTGTCCTAAATTGTGGGACAGGTACAGAACACTAAATTTTCTATGAAACTTCTTGGCATTTTGGAAGTTAGGATGGAGATAACTAATCCCCCAATTGATTGGATACTATGTAGCCATTGTAGTTATGGGATAGGCCCCTTTGTGGGTTGAAAACAATTTTCCACAAAGCAGTGTACAAATGATAGATAGAACAATATATGACACCTAGAGGGACTTTTCAGTCCATAACATTACAAGTGAAAGGTAAGTATATTGGTAGCCTTAGCTCCATGGCTAACTATCTAGTAACATCAAATACTTATTTCCCTGAAGCTCCTAGTCCTGAGATTGTAAATGCTGCTGAGAAAATCACTCTTAGCATGATTTTCTGGGACTATAAAGAACAGATCCATAGATAATGACTTGCCACCCATCAGACTAACCATATTCCCAAACTGTGGGCTCAGTGCATTAGATGCCCTTCCTGCCAGTTTATCATTTCTAATAACATGTCACTTGCTGACTGTATCCCCCATTTGCTTACTCATTGCCTAGATTTATTTTTCTAATTTTGCACGTAAGAGGGGCTTAAGATTAACTGAAGATGAAATGTTGATAAATTCTTAATATATACTAAAGAAATAATAAAAACTTAGAGTTTGAATCTAGACCTCAAATTAAACCAGTAGGTGAAATACTTACAGAAATCTTAGTCTTTTCTGCGATGGATAAAGCAAGTATGAGGCCAACAAAGATAAAGCTTAGCGTGATTATGTTTAGAATAATATACTAGCATCCTAAAATTGAAATGAGAAAACCACATTTAGAGAAAATCAAACCTATGAAATACCAATTTGAATATATATTTTCGATATGGTAAAAATGGACAATAGTTGGGAAGATAGCCAAACAAAAATCCATCCAATGTTAATTACATTCAGGATTTATCACCCCTAAGGCAGCTTTGGAAGAAAAGCACTTCCTCATCAAAATGAAGGAAGAATATTCTTAGATGTATTCAGAGCATGTGATATTTATTAAAATTTTACATAAATACTTTTGGATCCGAGAAGCCTCACTACTCAGGGCTTGTATCCACCCATGTAATCAACAGATGTAACTTAATATGGCTTATCTTTGAATGAAGTCTATGAAATAGGTAACTAGATTTGAAAGGTGATCTATAGGGGGCAGCTAGGTGGCTCAGTGGATAGAGCACCGGCCCTGAATTTAGGAGTACCTGAGTTCAAATCTGGTCTCAGACACTTAACACTTCCTAGCTGTGTAACTGTGAGCAAGTCACTTTAACCCCAGCCTCAGGGAAAAAAAAAAGGTGATCTATGGGTGCAATCCAAACAGGGTCTTTGCTAGAAATTCAGGATGTTAATTTTGTTTTTTTCTTTTTTTATTATTAATTTTATAGTTATATTTTTTGACAGTACATATGTATGAGTAATTTTTTTTATAACATTATCCCTTGCATTCATTTTTCCAAATTTTCCCCTCCCTCCCTCTACTCCCTCCCCTAGATGACAGGCGATCCCATACATGTTACATGTGTTACAGTATAACCTAGATACAATATATGTGTATAAATCCAATTTTCTTGTTGCACGTTAAGAATTGGATTCCGAAGATATAAATAAGCTGGGTAGAAAGACAGTAATGCTAACAGTTTACATTCAATTCCCGTGTTCCTTCTCTGGATGTAGTTGTTTCTGTCCATCATTGATCAACTGGAAGTGAGTTAGATCTTCTTTATGTTGAAGATATCCACTTCCATCAGAATACATCTTCATACAGCATTGTTGTTGAAGTGTATAATGATCTCCTGATTCTGCTCATTTCACTCAGCATCAGTTCATGTAAGTCTCTCCAAACCTCTCTGTATTCATCCTGCTGGTCACTTCTTACAGAGCAGTAATATTTCATAACCTTCATATACCATAATTTACCCAACCATTGTCCAATTGATGCACATCCATTCATTTTCCAGTTTCTAGCCACTACAAAAAGGGCTGCCACAAACATTTTGGCACATACAGGTCCCTTTCACTTCTTTAGTATTTCTTTGGTATATAAGCCCAGTAGTAGCACTGTTGGATCAAAGGGTATGGACAGTTTGATAACTTTTTGGGCATAGTTCCAAATTGCTCTCCAGAATGGCTGGATTCTTTCAGGACAACTCCACCAACAATGCATTAGTGTCCCAGTTTTCCCACATCCCCTCCAACATTCATCATTATTTGTTCCTGTCATCTTAGCCAGTCTGACAGGTGTGTAGTGGTATCTCAGAGTTGTCTTAATTTGCATTTCTGATCAGTAGTGATTTGGAACACTCTTTCATATGAGTGAATATAGTTTCACTTTCATCATCTGAGTATTGTCTGTTCATATCCTTTGACCATTTATCAATTGGAGAATGGTTTGACTTGATAAGTTAATTTTCACCAGTAATTATAGAGAGTTTAGCCTTAAGGATCCCAGACTTATTGATAAATGCATATTTACATCATAGTGGTTAGAACTATGCACAATATTGCCACAGGCTGCAAAATATAATACCTTCCAAGTATGTAGAAAGACAGAATCAGCTGACTAGAATTCTATAGCAGAAACTTGCTGTCCTTTATCATCTCCCAGATAACAAAGCTGTACACTGCAAATACAAATCCCCAAATCTTTAAGATTTCACAAAGTCAACTGGGGTCTGTACCACTGCAGACCAAAATGTTATCCACAACAGCCTAGACAATGAATCAGAAAAAAACAAACAAACAAACAAACAAACAAAAAAAACGTAAGAATCTAAGATTTGTCACCTTACTGAATAATTATAATCTCCAAACAACATGGAATGAAAATGTCACCCAAATATAGAGACGTAAGAGAAGAAAGTACAGCCTGGGAAGAAGTCACAGTGTATATCATAACTGCTAGCCTGTCTCTAACTGAAATTATCCCAAAGATGCCTTTGGAGATGCATCGGAAAATGAGCTTTTAATTTTCATTAATTTCATTAATTCAATTTTTATTCATTCATTAGTGAGCATTTCAGTGCTCATTAAATTATTTTAAAAAGTTTAAATCCATTTCATCTACCTGTACAGTAATCAATAGAACATTAAGTATAATAAACAATAGCAGGGTAGTGACTGGACCTGAATTGTTTCTTTCCAAAATCTACCAAAACCGAAATGACCAAATGAGACGATTGTATAGAGTGATCCAAAAGTCTTGGTAAAGGTTTAAGCTTTAAAGGAAGATTAAAATTGCACTAAGACTTTTGGGATACAATATACAGTGCTGACTTCAGTGTTTTTAAAGACCTTTCCATATAGTGCCTCTCTTCAGCCTAAAAACACTCCAAAAGATAAATACTAAAGGTGTAATTATCTCTATTTTAAATAGACCATCTCTAAGGGAGGTGAGTGAAGTGCCCAGACTCACAGCTGATAAGTGTCAGAGACTGATTTGAATTCAGCTCTTTGGTGACACTTAGTCTAGTGCTCTCCCTGAAATACTACTTGTTAATAATTTAGGCTGATAAAACTAGGCAGAAAGCTCTGTTTTGAGGTAAATAGAAAGAAGAAATTCAGTCCTTCAAAAGGCAAAAGTTGTACATTTAAAAATCTGCATTCTTTCAAATATGACCTTTCCAAGAGAAGTTAAGTAATGGGATTAAGTGCTGCAGGCCCTGCCCATTGTGGTCACCAATTTCTATCTCTCCCCTTCTAAATTGCCTTGTGTATATTTTCTAATAGGTTTTTGTATATATGTCATCCCTGCTCTTCCTCCAATGGAATTTAAGCTTTTTAAGATGAAGGATTCCTTAAATTACAGTATATGAATGCAATGCAATATGATTTGTTCTATAAGAAATGACGAGCAGGCTGATTTCAGAAAAAGCCTGGAAAAACTGAGATGAATTGATATTGAGTGAAGTAAGCCCAACCAATAGAACATTACAATAGC
This sequence comes from Sminthopsis crassicaudata, assembly GCF_048593235.1. Lineage (NCBI taxonomy): Eukaryota > Metazoa > Chordata > Mammalia > Dasyuromorphia > Dasyuridae > Sminthopsis > Sminthopsis crassicaudata. The sequence goes on along the minus strand of NC_133621.1, from coordinate 307,765,007 downwards.
AGCAAGATCATGTGATGATCAACTACCAGAGATTTAGCTCTTTTCATCAATACAGTGATGACAGTTCCAAGAGACCAGGGAGAACTATGGAGACTAAATGTGGATCAAAGCATATTATTTTTACATTTTGATGAGCTTTTTTCTCATAGGTTTTCCCTTTGGTTCTGAGTTTTCTTTCCTATCATGACTAATATGGAAATATATTTAAAGTAATTGCACATATATAGCATATCAGATTGCATCTTATTTTTGTAGGAGGGGGGAAGAAGAGAGGGAGAAAAAAATTTGGAGCTCATAATCTTACAAAAATGAATGCTGAAAACTATTTTACATGTAATTGGAAAAATAAAATATTGCTGTGAAAAAAGATGAGGCATTCTCTCTCTCTTTTTTTTTTGTCTATGTATCACTTCAAATTATTTGCCCCTAATACTCTACCTTGCACACACTGGAGAACAAATAAACGTCTGTTCAGTAAAATCAAATTGGAATGTATATTATAAAACTCCATGTTCACACATGGATTGACTGGTAAACAATTTTATAGATATATTACAAAATCTTAGAGATGATTTTAAGGAAAAATCCTCAGTGGTGGGAGTCAAGTAACTTCATGACAGAGAATCAGAACATGTGCTCTGTATACACTAAAAGTGGACGATACAGGCTGGAGTATAGGAACAAACAAGGTTTGCAATAGAGGTCAAGGATGTCTAGCTCACTTTCTGTTCATATGAAGCTCTTCATCTGCACTCCTTGTCAGAGAGTAATGATTATTGTCTCTTCACACAGCATTAGAAAGATCCCTTGGGAGCTGAGTTGGTGAATGATGACTTGAATTACTTTTATATTCCATTATTCTTAACAATAAGGGGGAGGGGAAAGAGCACGAGAACAAAGACATAGAAATATTCTTGTGAACTTGCTAATGGCTAGTATTTGTCTCATGGGCATTTATCTACATATCTATGTGTTCATCCACCCATGTGGTACAGGAACACGTACCTAAATGCTAAATGCAATTATACCATTTTGTGTACTCAAGTGAGAAAAGTATCACTAGCATAATCCCCAAAGATAGGATGATAATATATAGCTCTGTCAGAATGAGATGTGTAAATTAGATCACTTAAACTTCATGTCCTTAAGCAATTTAGTGACAGACTCTTCATTCAAAATTGAGTAAAAATTAGCTTTAAACATTGGCAGCAAATTTTCCATCAATGAAAACTGAAGCTACAAACTGTAATATATGTTGAATGTTATTAGGTTCTTACTAAGTGCTAATGAGATGAGATATTAAGTTGTTACTAAGTGCTAAGTCAGTACTTAATGATTCTCTAGTTCTGGCCTTTACTGGGAGTTTTACTTCTGTGAATTCCTGGGGAGGAGCTTACATGTTTAGGAGGAGCAAGTTCATTGGTTGAAGTAATTTTTCCCAGAAGCCCTTGTGTTATCCAACTCCCATTCTCTGGGAGGATAAAAGAGGGCGGCACTGGAGAGATAGAAAAGAGTCTCTGCTCTAGGTCAGAGTTGGAGTGTCTATCTGGAGGAGAGAGAGTCTTGTCTGGGCCAGACCTGAGGCTGCTCTCCAGAGGAAGAAGAAGTCACTACTTTGAACCAGAATTGGCAGCAACTGTCTGGAGACAAGGGCTCTCTATAGGAAGAAGAATCTCTCCCAGAGATTTGAGTTGACACAGCAGATCTCCTCCCAGAGGGCGATTGGCAGCTTCTGGAGACAACAGCACATTACAGGGTGTCATGGTGAAGAAAAAAAGGATGAACTCCTTTGGGAATACTAAAACTATCAGCTCATGTTTTTTGTTTTTTTTTCCTTCTCTATTATCCATATTATCAAGGAACTTTTGCCTCTACTAGTTATGAGAGGATTTTGGAGTGCCATGTTCTGTTTAGTTATGTTTTTTTTTTCTTTTACTTTGCACAGGATTGTTGTTTTCTAACTTTGGTGACTCCAGTGAGGGAAAAAACCGCACAGATGTTAATTAGAAAACTATAGCTAAATAGGTAGAAGAGACATCCTACTCAATGTGTCCATACATTTCTATTTCAAAAAGATTCCAACTAATAGTTACTTTGTGAGAATATGCAGAATGCAAATAGAAGGTTTTCTTTTTAGATTGCTGATATAACTGAAGGAAATCTAAAGTGGGAGACAGACTTATATGGTAATAATCTGGGCTGATAAAACTTAACCCTGGAGTAAAAAGTAACAAAGTCACCTAATCCTCTGTGTTGCACATACTGCAGAACAAATAAATGTCTGTTCAATATAATCAAATTGGCATGTGTGTTACAAAAGTCCACGTTCACACATGGATTGACAAATTGGGACAAGGTCTTCTTATTTATTTATTTATTTATTTATTTATTTATTTATTTTTTTTGCTGGGGGATGACGAATATTTCCAACTGTGGTAGAAGAGATCAAAGGGGCTGAGTTAGGTAATGGACTTTTCCAAGGGACAGAGAGGCCCAGGACATATACACTTCCCTAAGGGAAGCAAAGACCCACTTGGGAAAACATTATTAGTAACTTCTAAGGTACTAGGGACATAGTCTCAGCCATACTATGTATGGTTAAGTATCTCTTTTAATGTAGGATTAAAATTTTCAATTGTCACATATACAAACATTTTTAGCATTCATTTTTTTTTAATCTGAGCTTCAGATTCTCTCCTTTCTCTCTGCCTAAAGCTTCCCCTTCATTGAGAATGGAAGCATTTTAATATAAGGTATACCTATATAGTTATGTAAAACATTTCCATAATAGTCATGTTGTAACAGAAAACACAGCTCCCCTTGCCCAGAAAAAGCTCAAGAAAAATGAAGAAAGTTTTAAAAACAGTATACTTCAGTCTGCATTCAGACTGTCAGTTCTTTCTTTGAATGGACAGCATGTTTCATCATTGTCTTGGATCTCGATATTGCTAAGAAGAGTTATTTTACTATTTATTTTAAGAGTCCCCTAATCATCAACTCTCTCTCCTTTCTGTCCCAAACTCTAAACTATCTTCCACACAGCTCCCAAAGTGATACCCTTGAATAAGAGGTTAGATTGTCAGCCTCATGCTCAGGAAGCTTTAAGTGTTTCCCTTTTGCCTCTGGGATACACTATATTGGGTGCTGTGTCATTTGAACTCCAGCACAATACATCTCTGACCTACTTTTCCATATTGATTTCATCTTGTTTCACTGTCTCCACTTCTTGTAACTGCTCCATTTACACTCTATCTCCTGCCTCTTCACAAGTTAATTGCTATCCCAGGAGTGCTTTGCATTCTCACCTCTTTTCTTGGAATCAGTGATTTCCTCCAAGGCTCATTACAAGTATCTGCTTCTTGAAGTGGTCCTTCCTGATCTCTCTTGTTCTCCTAGAGGTGGCTGGATAGCATACTGAAGTGACCTGGAGGCAAGAAGAGTGAAGATCAGAATAATTACTGGCTATGTGATCTTGGACAACTCATTCCACCTCAGTTTACCTCAGTTTTCAACTGTAAAATGGGAATAAATAATATTACCTATCTCAAAAAATTGTTGGGAAGCACAAATGAGATAAAATTTTTAAAAAGCACTTTGCACGGTACATGGCACATAATAGGCACCATACCATCCTTCTCTTTTCTTGCCCTCCAATATGGTAAGGCAAAAAATTGGCAGTTCCTTTGAGGTGAAAGATGGAACCTCCACATATTCCCAAGGCATGTGGTAGAATATCACCAGAGACCCAAAGTACACAAGGATGATAACTGACAGGATCATGCTAGAGGGGAAGCCCCCCATGGATTTTAGCCCCTTGTACAAAAGCTTAGCTCATTTTTCCTTCTTTAGGACTTTGAATTGTTCAGAACATTTTGAAAACAAATCTCCTTTGTCAACTTATGTGGACATGAAAATTCCTCCCCAAAACATAATAGAGCAATAATATCTAGTCACTGACAGATTGATTTTGATAGAAAGCATGGGCTAACATTTTGGGCCTTCTTCAAAACCCACCCTCATTTAATAGTAGGACATGTTCCAGAAGTAATTGTGTTGCCATTTCCATTTGGATGTTGTGCTTTGTTCTTACACTTGTATCTCTTAAACACTTGAGCTTTGACATTAATGACTGCATTCATTGTCCATTAATGTTAATGTCCATATTAATGAATCTAATTCCCAAATGGGAACCTAAGGGAGGTGCCTGTGATCTCCTTACAGACCTTAGCTGACTACCATATATTCCTTATCTTCCTTATCTGTCCTCTGTTACTCCCAATAGAGGTAATACTAAGGCACTCACTGTGAGAAATTACCTACTTGAGGGTATAATTTCTCTTTTTTTCCCCAGTTAATCTTGTTGAAATCCATTATCAACATAAAAGAAAAGAAAAGAAGTTTTGGCTTCTGAGTGAACTTGGAATTCTGAAATCTTGATGCCAAATTAATTGTAACATCTTGGGAAAAATTGACGTGGCTTCGTTTTCCCCCCTCACCTTGCCCTAAGGATGTAATTTAGGATTAATGATGAAGACATTTTTCTAATATCTTTAATTCTGCACCCAGCTTGATCACTAACACAATGCTAGAGAAACAAGAGGAACTAAGAAGCCTTAATTACTTTTAAAATTGTGCAATCAGTGCATCAGTGCATCAGTGAAATAGAAATATTAGACATGTGCATATTGGGAAGGAAAAGCTCATTGCTGTTACAATGAAATGATAATATTCTCCCCAATATGAATGCTGAGTTGACTTCACATATTCATATTTCAAACATGTATTCAGAGATGATGGGCCACCAGCATCTCTTTTCTATGACAGATGATCACATCAGAGCTTTGAAGGCTAAAGCTCCTTAAACTGTGGGTTGTAAATCCTAATGGGGTAAGGTAATTAAATATAAACTCATGAAAATTTAACATTTCACTAATATTTAATTCTGTAGGTAAAAATAAATCCATCTCATTTGTATGTATAATTAGTTTTACATAAATGATAAACTATAAATATAGAAAACATATACATTTATATGATTATTATAAATAGATATTTATTTATATGATATGTATGTTATATAAATATATAAATATGTTTTTAAATAACTTTCTTAATGATTTACTATCAGCAAATATTTGATTTGGATCTCTATTTTAGATGATTATATACAATGGGTCATGTAAAAATCCCTCAGAAAAAGTGCTGTGAGTGGGAAAAGTTTAAGAAGCTCTGATTTAGTCTACCATTCTATTTTATATATGGAAGTTGCAATCTTGAGATTGCAGAGAAGTTTGCTGCCGGTCTGGGAAGGGCTTACATGTGGTTAGAGGTATGATTGCCATTTGAGCAAAAGATCTTTAAATTCCCTTTCCAGTCTCCAAGTCCATTTCCATTAAATATGAAAGTTACATCATTAAAATATTAATATTTTTGTTTGCATATTCAGTTCCCAGTTGTCTTTCCCTCTCTCTCCCAACCCCACATTAGAAAGGTCAACATTTATTATAGATATATATGTGAACAATAGATACTTCCATATATCATTTTTTCCCTCTGCAGGTAGTTAGCATTTTCCTTCAGAAGTCCTTGAGTTAATTTGAAATTTCCTGTAACTCAGAAGAGCTTAGTCATTCATGTTTACTCTTCCACTAATTTTGCTGTACTCCAATATTCTTTTGGTTCTGCTCTTCCCTCACCATTATTTCCTGTATGCTTTCCATAGTTTTTTAAAAATTAACTTGTTCATTATTTTTTAAAGCACAATGATATTCCCTTGCATTAATACTCCACAAATAAATCACCCCTAGCCCAGTGGATGGGCATCTCCTCAATTTCCAGTTCTTTGCAACCACAAAATGAGCTGCTGTAACTATTTTTGTGTAGGTAGTACTTTTTATTTCTTAAAAAAAAATATATATATATATATATATATATATATATATATATGTATATGTATATATATATCACTCTAGGGTTTGGACACTCCCATCTACAGTAACCTGAAAGCTCCTGAAGTCCCCTGCCCTTGCTTTTGTTGCCAAGGTCTGCTCGGGGCTTGTAGGGGACGTGGTCAACGATTGGCTGTCTTCCTCAAGGAAGGCGGGGTTTCTGTTGTAGGAGTCTGGATTGTTCTGCCCCTTCACTGCTTTGAAGAAGACTTTGCCTGAGGGCTGTCTAAATTGTCCTGGGAGGTAATGTAATTTTATTTTTTCTTTTTTCGGGTTTTCCCCTTCCCAATTCATTTTGAGAGAGAATTTTAAAATTGCTTGGAGAGAAGTTTGCTGCCTGTCTGGGAAGGGTGTCTCCTGCCGTTTTCCCGCCATTTTTACCTCAGGTGCTGGCTATGTGGAATGAACCATTAAATGCTGAGGGCTTTCTAAATTGTACTGGAGAGGTAATGTTGTTTCACTCTTTAATTTTTTTGGGTTTTCCCCTCCCCAATTCATTTTGAGAGAGAATTTTTAAATTGTTTGGAGAGAAGTTTGCTGCCTGTCTGGGAAGGGTGTCTCCTGCTGTTTTCCTGCCATGTTTACCTCAGGTGCTGCCTATGTCAAATGAACCATTAAAAGCTGAGAGCTTTCTAAATTGTCTTGGGGGGGGGGGGGAAATGTTGTTTCACTCTTTACTTTTTTTGGGTTTTCCCCTTCCCAATTCTTTTGGTGAGGGAATTTTTAAATAGCTTGGAGAGGAATTTGCTGCAGGTCCAGGAGCTTGTCTCCTGCCCTTTTCCCGCTATTTTTACCTCAGGTGCTGGCTATGTGGAATGAACCATTAAAAGCTGAGGGCTTTCTAAATTGTCTGGGGGGGGGAATGTTGTTTTACTCTTTACTTGTTTTGGGTTTTCCCCTCCCCAATTCATTTTGATAGAGAATTTTTAAATTGCTTGGAGAGAAGTTTGCTGCTGTCTGGGAAGGGTGTCTCCTGCTGTTTTCCTGTCATTTTTACCTCAGGTGCTGGCTATGTGGAATGAACCATTAAATGCTGAGGGCTTTATAATTGTACTGGAGAGGTAATGTTGTTTCACTGTTTACCTTTTTCGGGTTCTCCCCTTCCCAATTCTTTTGGTGAGGGAATTTTTAAATAGCTTGGAGAGGAATTTGCTGCAGGTCCGGGAGCATGTCTCCTGCCGTTTTCCGCCATTTTTACCTCAGGTGCTGGCTATGTGGAAAGAACCATTAAATGCTGAGGGCTTTCTAAATTGTACTGGGAGGGCAATGTCGTTTTACTTTTTACTTTATTTTGGGTTTTCCCCTTCCCAATTCATTTTGAGAGAGAATTTTAAAATTGCTTGGAGAGAAGTTTGCTGCAGGTCCGGGAGCTTGTCTCCTGCCCTTTTCCCGCTATTTTTACCTCAGGTGCTGGCTATGTGGAATGAACCATTAAAAGCTGAGGGCTTTCTAAATTGTCTGGGGGGGGGGGGAATGTTGTTTTACTCTTTACTTCTTTCAGGTTTTCCCCTGTCCAATTCATTTTGATAGAGAATTTTTAAATTGCTTGGAGAGAAGTTTGCTGCAGCTTCAGGAGCGTGTCTCCTGCTGTTTTCCTGTCATTTTTACCTCAGGTGCGTGCTATGTGGAAAGAACCATTAAAAGCTGAGGGCTTTCTAAATTGTACTGGAGAGGTAATGTTTTTTCACTCTTTACTTTTTTTGGGTTTTCCCCTCCCCAATTCATTTTGAGAGATAATTTTTAAATTGCTTGGAGAGAAGTTTGCTGCCTGTCTGGGAAGGGTGTCTCCTGCCATTTTCCTGACATTTCAACCTCACGTGCTGGCTATGTGGAATGAACCATTAAATGCTGAGGGCTTTATAATTGTACTGGGAGGTAATGTTTTTTCAATCTTTACTTTTTTTGGGTTTTCCCCTTCCCAATTCATTTGGTGAGGGAATTTTTAAATAGCTTTTAGAGGAATTTGCTGCAGGTCCGGGAGCTTGTCTCCTGCCCTTTTCCCGCTATTTTTACCTCAGGTGCTGGCTATGTGGAATGAACCATTAAAAGCTGAGGGCTTTCTAAATTGTACTGGGAGAGGTAATGTTGTTTTACTCTTTACTTTTTTCAGGTTTTCCCCTTCCCAATTCATTTTGGTGAGGGAATTTTTAAATTGCTTGGAGAGAAGTTTGCTGCAGGTCCGGGAGCTTGTCTCCTGCTGTTTTCCTGTCATTTTTACCTCAGGTGCTGGCTAAGTGGAATGAACCATTAAAAGCTGAGGGCTTTCTAAATTGTCTGGGGGAGGGGGGGGAATGTTGTTTTACTCTTTACTTCTTTCAGGTTTTCCCCTGTCCAATTCATTTTGAGGGAGAATTTTTAAATTGCTTGGAGAGAAGTTTGCTGCAGGTTCGGGAGCGTGTCTCCTCCTGTTTTCCTGCCTTTTTCCCCTCCGGTTCTGTTTTTGTTGAATGAACAATTAAAAGGTGAAACTTCCTAAATTTTCTTGGGGGGCAATGTAGTTTCACTCTTTTATTTTTTTCAGGCTTTCCCCTTTCCATTTCATTCCAATTCATAGAGAATTTCTCTATACCAGCCCTACAGAATCTGCTGAAAAGTGCGTAAGTCTTTTATCTTCTGCAGACCTCATAGTCCACCCGTATAAAATTAAGTCACATGTGGTAGAGATTACTGAACCCAACTTCCAACCCAGTCTTATTAGGGACTTCTAATGTTGGCTATAACAACGTGGTTTCTTCTGTGCATTTTTACATTGAGTTAGTTGTTCACTGAAACCTTACAGCAGAAAGGGTCCCTGGGTATCATCTAGTTAAAAACTTCTTAAATTGTGTTTTGTTACTCCTAATGGGGTCAGGTAACTGAATGTGAGGGTTATGAAAAATTTATATTTCACCAGTTTTTAATTGTATAGGTAAAATCAAATCCATTCCTTTTGTATGCACATTTTCTTTTCCATAAATGATAAAATTATAAATAAAGCAAATATGCATATTTATATTTTATACAAATATATAGTTATTTACATAATACCTCAGTTATATAAATGTTTTTAATACATTACTTTATGATTTACTATTATCAACTATTTGATTTGGATATCTATTTTAGATACTTAAAAACCATGGGCCATGTAAAAATTCCTCAGAAAAAGGGCTGTGATGGGGGAAAGTTTAAGAAGTTCTGATTTAGTCTCCCATTCTCTTTTATAGATGGGAAGTTGCAATCTTGAGAAATTGGGTGGTTTTCCCAGGGGCTTACATTTGATTAGTGATATGACTGGCATTTGAAGAAAATATCTTTAATTTGACATTCTAATCTCCAGTTCCATTTCAATGTATAATATGAATGTTATATTAAAAAATATTAATTATTTTCCTTGCATATTCAGTTCCCAGTTGTCTTTCCCTCTCAACTCCACATTAGAAAAGGTCAACATTTTATATATATATATACACACATATATATGAATATATATATACAAATATTATACATATATGTGTATGTATATATATATATGTATATATATGTATGTATATACCAAACCATATAATAGATATTTCCATATATCGATTTTTTTTCTCTGCAGGTAGATAGCATTTTCCTTCAGAAGACCTTCACAGTTAATTGAAATTTCCTGCAACTCTGAAGAGCTTTGCCATTCATCTTTACTCTTCCACTAATTCTGCTGTACCCTAATATTCTCTTGGTTCAGCTCTTCCCTCAGCATTATTTCATGTAAGTTTTCCATATTTTAAAAAATCAATGTGTTCATTATTTTTTTAAAGCAAAATGATATTCCATTATATTCATATTTTATAAATTAATCACCTATAGCCGTATGGATTGGTACTCTTCAGTTTGTCACTCTTTGCCACCACAAAATGAGCTTCTATAACTATTTTTGTGTATATAAAAAGTCTTTTTCTTTCTTAAAAAAAAAAAAAAACATCTCTCTGGGTTTTGGACACTTCCTTCAAGGGTAGGCTGAAAGCTCCTGAAGCCCCTCCCTTTGCTTTTGTTGCCCCCTGTCCTGCTCCTGGCTTGTGCTTGATGTGGTCAATTATTGTTTGCCTTGGTTAGGGAGGAGGGAATTTCTGGTGTAGGAGTCTGCATTGCCCTGGATTGTTCTGGTCCCTCACTCCAATGAAGCAGACTTCACCCGAGGATTTTCTAAATTATCTTGGGAGTCAATGTTGTTTCACTCTTTACTTTTATTGGGTTCCCCTCTTCAATTAATTTTGGGAGAGAATTTTTAAATTGCTTGGAGGGAATTTTGATGCAGGTATTGGGAGGATGTCACCTGCCTTCCTCCCCCCATTTTCCCCTCATATTCAGGGTTTGTTTAATGAACAATTAAAATTCCAGAAGCACAAATGCTAAAGTGTCTTTACCAATAGCCTAGAGTGAGCCCTTCATTTCAGTGAGGACATTAATACAAAGAAATGTGAATTTTTTGCCTGAGGTCTCACAGCTAATGAGCAGCAGTGCTGGGGCAGGCAACCCTGGAGAACTCTTTTACTGCAGCAGTAAAGAATTTGCTGAAAAGGGGGTAAGTCTTTTATCCTCAGTAGACCACATAATGTAACTTAATGATGCCTGAACCCAACTTCCCACACTTTCCTTCTAGAAATTTTTAATGTTGGCTGTAACAACTTGGTTTGTTCTGTGCAGCATTACATTGAGTTTGCAGTTCACTGAAACTCCTTAGAAGAAAGGGACCCTGGATATCATCTAGTCCAAAGCATCTTAAACTGCAGGTTGTAACCCCTAATAGGGTCAGGTAAATGAATACAGGGATCATGAAATATTAATATTCCACCAGTATTTAATTTTGTAAGTAAAAAAAATCAATCTCATGTGTATGAACATTTCCTTTTTTATAAATGACAAAATTATACACATACACACACATAAATAAATAAATAAATAAATATATATATATATATATATATATATATATATATATATATATATTTAATTATATGATATATAGGTCTTTTTCTTTATTTCAAAAAACAATCTCTCTGATGTTTGCACACTCCCATCCAAAGTAGGCTGAGAGCTCATGAAGTCCACCTCCTCCTGCTTTTTCTACCCTAAGGTCTGGTGTGGGTTTGTGGTGGATGTGGTTAACTATTGGCAGCCTTGTTCAGGGAGGGCAGAATTTCTGGTGTAGGAGTCTAGATTGTTTTGGTCCCTCATTCCAATGAAACAGACTTTACCTGAGGGCTTTCTAAATTGTCTTGGGGGGCAATGTTGTTTCACTCTTCCTTTTATTTGGTTTTCTACTCTTCAATTCATTTTGAGAAAGTTTTTAAATTGCTTGGAGGAAAATTTGCTGCAAGTTGGGGATGGTGTTGCCTGCCTTTCATAAGTGTACCTCTCTTCAAGTAATTACCTCTCTACAAATAAGTGTACCTCTGTGGAAATAACTGTACCTCTCTGCAAATAATTCCCTCTGTGCAAATAATTATACCTGTATGGAAATAACTATCTCTGTGCAAATAACTTCGTCTATGTAGATAATTACATCTTAATGGAAATAACGAACTTTGTGCAAGGAAGTGTACCTCGAGGCAAATAAGTATATCTCTCTACAAATAAGTGTACCTCCCTGCAAGTAACTCCTTCTGTGAAAATAAGAGTACCTCTGTTGAAATAAATGTACCCCTGTATTAATAACTACCACTGGAAAAATAATTATAAATGTATGTAAATAACGACATCTTTGCAAATAAATATAGCTCTGTACAAATAAGTGGACCTGTGCGAAAACACATGTACCTCTGTGAAAATAAGTGTACTTGTGTGTAAATAATTGTACCTCAGGGCAAATAACTGTACCTCTGTGTAAATAACTGCACCTCTATGCAAATAATTTCTCCTGTTCAAATAATTATAACTTTATGGAAATACCTACCTGTGTGCAATTAAGTGTAACTCTGTGGAAATAATGTCTATTTATATGATGTAGAAATATATATATATATATATATATATATTTATTGATTTATATGATATATATGTGATATAAAATATAAATATGTTTTAAATATATTATTTTATGATTAACTATCCTCAAATACTTGATTTGTATATCTAATTTAGATATTTTTATACTTTGGTTCATGGAAAAATTCCTCAGCAAAAAGGGCTGAGAGGGAAAAGTTTAAGAAGCTTTGATTTAGTCTACCATTCTATTTTATAGCTTGAAATTGCAATCTTGAGAAAATGGGTGGTATAGGGTTAGTTGTTAAGGTACCCTTATTTGCACAGAGGTACACTTTTTTTGCACAGAGGTAGTTATTTCCATACAGGCATAATTATTTGCACAGAGGTACACTTATTTACACAGATGTGCAAGTATTTGCACAGAGTTATACCTGTTTACACACAGGTACACGTATTTGCACAACATTAACCCTAAACCCAAACCCTAAACTCACAAAATGAATTGCTGCAACTATTGTTGTATATATAGATCTTTTTCTTTCTTTAAAAAAATCTCTGTGGTGTTTGGACATTCCCACCAAGGGAAGGCTGTGAGATCCTGATGCCCCCCTCCTCCTGCTTCTGTTACCAACAGGAGTGCTGCAGATTTGTGCTGGATGTGTTCAAGTAATGGCTGCCTTGGTTCGGGAGGGCAGGATTTCTGTTGCAGGAGTCTGGAGTGTTCAGGATTGTTCTGTTCCCTCATTCCAATGAAACAGACTTTACCTGAGGATTTTCTAAATTATCTTGGGGGTCAATGTTTTTTCACTCTTTACTTTTATTGGGTTTACCCTCTCCAATTCATTTTGGGAGAGAATTTTTTCATTGCTTGAAGGGAATTTTTCTGCAGGTCTTTTGAGGGTGTCACCTGGCTTCCCCCTGCCCATGCCATTTTCCCCTCAGACTCTGGGTTTGTTTAATGAACCATTAAAATCCCAGATGCACAACTGCTAAAACCAGCAGTGTCTTTACCAATAGCCTAGAATGAGCCCTTCATTTCAGTGAGGACATGAATGCAAAGAAAGGTGAATTTGTTGCCTGAGGTCTCACAGTTAATTAGCAGCAGTACTGGGGCAGGCAACACTGGAGAGCTCTTCTATAGCAACAGTAAAGAATTGGCTGAAAAGTGGGTAAGTCTTTTATCCTCAGTAGACCACATATTGTAACATTATAATGTCTAAACCCAAGTTCCAACTCTCTCCTTCTGGAAATTCTTAATGTTAGATGTAACAGCTTGGTTTGTTCTGTGCAGCATTACATTGAGTTTGCAGTTCACTGAAAGCACTTAGCAGAAAGGGATCCTGGGTGTCATCCAGTCCAAAGCTTCTTAAACTGCAGGTTGTAACACCTAATGGGGTCAGGTAACTGGATGTAGGGGTCATGAAAAATTAATATTCCACCAGTATTTAATTCTGTAGGTAATAAAAAATCCGTCTCATGTGTATGAACATTTCCTTTTTCATAAATGACAAAATTTTATGTATATATATAAAATGTATAGGTCTTTTTCTTTCTTTAAAAAAATCTCTCTGGTTTTTGGACACTCCCATCCAAGTTAGGCTAAAAGCTCCTGAAGCCACCCTCCTTCTGCATTTTTTACCCTAAGGCCTGGTGTGTGTTTGTTTTTGTGTGACAGTAACTATACCTCTATGGAAATAACTGCCTCTGTGCAAGTAAGTATACCGCTATGGAAATAAGTGTACCTCTGAGCAAATAACCACCTTTGTGCAGATAATTATACCTGAATCAAAATAATGATCCCTGTGCAAAAAAGTGTATCTCTCTGCAAATCAGTGTATCTCTCTGAAAATAAGTGTACCTGTGTGCAAATAACTACCTCTGTGAAAATCATGGTAACTCTGTTCAAATAAATGTACCTCTGTACATATAACTAACATTGTGTAAATAATTATACATGTATGTAAATAAAAACATTTGTGGAAATAAATATAGCTCTGTAAAAATAAGTGTATCTGTACTAAAATACATGTACCTCTGTGGAAATAAGTGTCTCTCTGTGTAAATGATTGTACCTCAGTGCAAATTACTGTACCTCCCTGCAAATAACTGTACCTCTGTGTAATAATTCTACCTCTGTGCAATAATTGTACCTCTATATAATACATGTACCTCAGTGTAAATAACTGTACCTCTGCGTAAATAACAGTATCTCTGTGCAAATAACTACCTCAATGTAAATAATTATACTTGTATGGAAATAACTAACTCTGTGCAAAGACGTGTACCTGTGAGTAAATAAGTACACCTCTCTGCAAATACTTGCACATCTGTGTAAATAAGTATACCTCTGTTCAAATAAATGTACTTCTGTGCAAATATCTACCTCTGGCAAATAAGGGTACCTCTTTGCAAATAATTATACCTGTATGGAAATATCTACCTCTGTGTAAAGATGTGTACCTCTTTACAAATAACTACCTCTGTGTAGATAATTAACCTGCATGAAAATATTGATCTCTGTGCAAATAAGTGTACCTCTTTGTAAATAACTACATCTGTGCAAATAAGGGTACCTCTGTTGAAATAAATGTACACTTGTACAAATTACCACTGTGCAAACAATTATACATGCATGTAAATAACTATCTTTGTGGACATAAATATAGCTCTGTACAAATAAGTGTACCTCTGTGGAAAAACGTGTACCTCTGTGAAAGTAACTATACCTCTATGGATATAACTACCTCTGTGCAAATAATTGTACCTCAGGACAAATAACTCTACCTCCCTGCAAATAACCCTACTTCTGTAGAGATCAATTTACCTCTGTGTAAAGAGTTGGACCTCTTTGCAAATAAATGTTCCTCTGTGTCAATAATTATACTGCTGTGCAAATAATTGTTACTGTATGAAAATAACTACTTTTGTACATCTGTGTACATCTGTGCATAAAAGTGTAGCTCTGTGGATAACTATACCTATATGGCACTAACTACGTTTGTGCAAATAAGTGTACCTCAGTGTAAATAGTTGTACCTCTTTGCAAATAATCATAACTTTATGTAACTACCTGTGTGCACTTAATTGTAATGTTGTGGAAATAATGTATACTTATATGATCTATAAATATAAATACATATGTTTATATGTATATATACATATATGTATATGTATATAAGTTTATTTATAGGACATATGTGTTAGGATTACTAGGTGAGAACTCAGGTTGTCTGGACAGTGACAAGGTGAGAATTCAGGTTGTCTGGACAATTACAAGGTGAGAACTCAGGTTGACTATCGGTCTCGTGCCGGTATTTAGCCTTAGATGGAGTTTACCACCCGCTTTGGGCTGCATTCCCAAGCAACCCGACTCCGGTGCGCGGGGGCCCCCGCTACCGGCCTCACACTGTCCACGGGCTGTGCCTCGATCAGAAGGACTTGGGCCCCCACCGAGAGCGGCACCAGGGAGTGGGTCTTCCGTATGCCACATGGCCTGCGCCCCACCGCGGGGCGGGGATTCGGCGCTGGGCTCTTCCCTGTTCACTCCGTTACTGAGGGAATCGTGGTTAGTTTCTTTTCCTCCACTGACTAATATGCTTAAATTCAGCGGGATAAATTAACTTCAGCCAATGAGCTTGCTCCTTCTATCAAGTCAACCTGAGTTCTCACCTTGTAATTGTCCAGACAACCTGAATTCTCACCTTGTCACTGTCCAGACAACCTGAGTTCTCACCTAGTAATCCTAACACATATGTGATATAAATATATAAATATATTTTAAATACATTATTTTATTATTAATTATCAGTAAATACTTGATTTAGATATGTATTTTAGACAATTTTATACCTTGGTTCATGAAAAAATTCTTCAGCAAAAAGGGTTGTGAGGGGCAAAAGTTTAAGAAGCTTTGATTTAGTCTACCATTCCATTTTATAGCTGGAAGTTGTAATCTTGAGAAAATGGGTGGTTTAGGGTTAGTTGTTAAGGTACCATTATTTGCACAGATGTAGTTATTGCAGAGAGGTACACTTATTTGCAGAGAGATACACTTTTTTGCACAGAGATTGTTATTTCCATGCAGGTATTATTATCTGCACAGAGGTAGTTATTTGTGAAGAGGTACACATCTTTACACAGAGGTAGTTATTCCCATACTGGTGTAATTATTTGCACAGAAGTACACTTATTTACACAGAAGTACACTTAGTTGCCAGAGGTAGATATTTGCCCATAAGTACACTTATTTGAACAGAGGTACACTTATTTGCACAGATGTGCAAGTATTTGCACAGAGGTATACCGATTTAAACACAGGCACATGTATTTGCACAAAGGTGTCCAAACACAATATTAACCATAAACCACAACCCTAAACACACAAAACGAGTTAATGCAAATGTTGTATATATAGTTCTTTTTCTTAAAAAATCGGTCTGGTGTTTGGACACTTTGATCAAGGGAAGGCTATGAGATGCTGAAGCCCCCCTCTTCCTGCTTCTGTTACCAATAGGACTGCTATAGATTTGTGCTGGATGTGTTCAAGTATTGGCTGCCTTGGTTAAGGAGGGCAGGATTTCTATTGTGGGAGTCTGGATTGTCCAGGATTGTTCTGGTCCCTCATTGCAGTGAAGCAGACTTTACATGAGGATTTTCTAAATAAATTTGGGGGTCAATGTTGTTTCATTCTTTACTTTTATTGGGTTTCCCCTCTCCAATTTATTTTCGGAGAGAATTTTTTCATTTCTTGGAGGGAATTTTGCTGTAGGTCTTGGGAGGGTGTCACTTTCCTTCCCCTTTACCCCCCCCATTTTCCCCTCAGATTCTGGGTTTGTTTAATGAACCATTAAAATCCCAGAAGCAAGAATGCTAAAATCAAAGGTATCTTTCCCAATAGCCTGGAATGAGCCCTTTATTTCAGTGAGGACATTAATGCAAAGAAATGTGAATTTTTTGCCTGAGATCTCACAGCTATTTAGCAGCAGTGCTGGGGCAGGCAAGCCTGAAGAACTTTTCTACAGCAGCAGTATTTGCTTAAAAGTGGGTAAGTCTTTTATCGTCAGTAGACCACATGTTGTAGCTTTATAAAATAAGCCCCCATGTGGTAGAGAAGACTGAACCCAGCTTCCAACACTCTCCTTGTAGGAATTCTTAATATTGGCTGTAACAACTTCGTTTGTTCTGTGCAGCATTACATTGAGTTTGCAGTTCACTGAAAGCACTTAGCAGAAAGGGACCCTGGGTGTCATCTAGTACAAAACTTCTTAAAATGCAGGTTGTAACCCCTCATGGTGTCAGGTAACTGAATATAGGGGTCATTAAAATTAATATTCTACCTGTATATAATTGTGTAGATAAAAAGAAATTCATCTCATCTGTATGAACATTTTCTTTTTCAATAATGGTAAGATTATAAATATAGGATAAATATGTGATCAAAAATATATAAATTTGTTTTTAATACTTTATTTTAAGATTTACAATGATCCAATACTTGATTTGGATATCTGTTTTAGATCCTTTTATACCTTGGGTCATGGAAAAATTCCTCACTAAAAAGGGCTGTGAGAGGGAAAAGTTCAAGAAGCTTTGATTTAGTCTACCATTCTACTTTATAGATGGAAGTGGTGATCTTAAGAAATGGGGTGGTTTTCCAAAGGGCTGACATGGGGTTAGTGGACTTGCCTTTGGAGGAAAAATCTTTCACTTCACATTCCAGTCTGCAGTTCCATTTGTAGTAGATGTGGAAGTTACAACTTTAAAGAATATTCATTATTTCCTTTCATTTACACTTCCAAGTTGTCTGCCCCTGTCTCTCCCAAACCCACAATAGAAAATGTCAACATTGGTTAAATATATGTGAAACCATACAATATATACTTCCATATATCAATTTTTTTCTCAGCAGGTAGATAGCATTTTCCTTCAGAAGACCTTCACAGTTAATTGAAATTTCCTGTAAGTCAAAAGAACTTAGCCATTCCTATTTACTCTTAATTTTGGTGTAGCCTTATATATTCCCTTGGTTCTGCTCTTCAGTCAGCATGAGTTCCAGGAATTTTCCACATTTTAAAAAATTAACCTGTCATTACTTGTTCAGGCATAATGATATTCCATTATATTCATATTCCACAACTTAATAGCCCCTAGCCCAATGGATGGGGCTCTTCCCAGGTGGCACCTTGGTCACCACAAAATGACTTGCTGCAACTATTGTTGTATATATAGGTCTTTTTCTTTCTTTTAAAAATCTATCTGGTGTTTGGACAGTCCCCTCAAGGTAAGGGTTAGAGATCATGAAGCCCCTGTCCTCCTGTTTCTGTTACCCAAGGGACTGCTGCAGGTTTGTGGTGGATGTGGTCACCTATAGGCTGCCTTGGTTAGGGAGGGCAGGATTTCTGTTGCAGGAGCCTGGATTGTTCAGGGTTCTTCTGGTCCTATATTTCAATGAAGCAGACTTTACCTGAGGATTTTCTAAATTATCTTGTGTTCGGATTACCAGGTGAGAACTCAGGTTGTCCGGAAGGTGACAAAGGGAGAATTCAGGATGTCTGGACAATTACAAGGTGAGAACTCAGGTTGACTTGACAGTTCTCAGACCTTTGGCTTGGGCCTTTAAAGGGAGTTTACACCTTAGGAATTCTAAGAGGAGCAAGTTCCTTGGTTGGAGTCCTTCTTCCCAGAAGCCTTGCATTATCCCATGCCCATTCTCTGGGAGGATAAAAAGAGGCAACATTGAGCCTGGAGAGCATTCTGGACTGGGGAAGGACAAGAGCTAGAGGAGATTCAGAGCCAGGATTCAGGAAGAAGAAGAGGCTGGCTGGAGGCTCCAGAAGCCTCCCAAGAAACCTGCTCATAGAGGAAAAGATTATGCAGAAAAGAAGCCTCCTCCCAGAGAAGGATTACAACTGAGAGGCAATCAGAACCTTATAATCTTGGGGGTCAAGGTTGTTTCATGCTTTACTTTTATTGGGTTTCCCCTCCCCAATTCATTTTGGGAGAGAATTTTTAAATTGCTTGGAGGGCATTTTGCTGCAGGTCTAGGGAGGATGTCACTTGCCTTTTTCCCCTGCCATTTTTCCCTCAGACTCTGGGTTTCTTTAATGAACCATTAATATCCCAGAAGCACAAATGCTAAAACCAGAAGTGTCTTTACCCATAGCCTAGAGTGAGCTCTTCATTTCAGTGAGGACATGAATGCAAAGAAATGTGAATTTGTTTGCTGAAGTCTCTCAGCTAATGAGCAGCAGTGCTGGGGCAGGCAACTCTGGAGAACTCTTCTACAGCAGCAGTAAAGAATGTGCTGAAAAGTGGGTGAGTCTTTTATCCTCAGTAGACCACATATTGCAACATTATAGTGTCTGAACCCAACTTCCAGAACTTTCCTTCTAGTAATTCTTAATGTTAGAGGTAACAACTTGGTTTGTTCTGGGCAGCGCGATATTGATTTTGTTATTCACTGAAACCCCTTAGCAGAAAGGGACCCTGGGTATCATCCAGTCCAAAGCATCTTAAACTGTGGCTTGTAACTCCTCATGGCGTCAGGTAACTGGATGCGTCAGGTAACAGAATATATGGCTTAGGAAAATTAATATTCCACCTGTATTCAATTTTGTAAGCAAAAATAAATCCCTCTCCTGTCTGTGAACATTTTCTCTTCCATAAATGATTGAATTATAAATATAGCAAATATATATGTATATAGATACATGTTTATGTGATGTATAAATATATACTTCCATATCAATTTTTTTCTCAGCAGGTAGATAGCATTTTCCTTCAGAAGACCTTCACAGTTAATTGAAATTTCCTGTAAGTGCAAAGAACTTAGCCATTCCTATTTACTCTTCCACTAATTTTGGTGGAGCCGTATATATTCCCTTGGTTCTGCTCTTCAGTCAGCATGAGTTCCAGGAATTTTCCACATTTTAAAAAATTAACCTGTCATGACTTGTTCAGGCACAATGATATTCCATTATATTCATATTCCACAACTTAATAACCCCTGGCCCAATGGATGGGGCTCTTCCCAGGTGGCACCTTGGTCACCACAAAATGACTTGCTGCAACTATTGTTGCATATATAGATCTTTTCCTTTCTTTAAAAAAAGTCTATCTGGTGTTTGGACAGTCCCATCAAGGGAAGGTTTAGAGATCCTGAAGCCCCTGTCCTCCTGTTTCTGTTACCCAAAGGACGGCTGCAGGTTTGTGCTGGATGTGGTTACCTATTGGCTGCCTTGGTTAGGGAGGGCAGGATTTCTGTTGCAGGAGCCTGGATTGTTCAGGGTTCTTCTGGTTCTATATTCCAATGAAGCAGACTTTACCTGAGGATTTTCTAAATTATCTTGTGTTCGGATTACCAGGTGAGAACTCAGGTTGTCCGGAAGGTGACAAGGTGAGAATTCAGGTTTTCTGGACAATTATAAGGTGAGAACTCAGGTTGACTTGACAGTTCTCTGGCTCAGACCTTTGGTTTGTGCCTTTAAAGGGAGTTTACACCGTAGGAATTCTAAGAGGAGCAAGTTCCTTGTTGGAGTCCTTCTTCCCAGAAGCCCTTGCATTATCCCACGCCCCTTTTCTGGGAGGATAAAAAGAGGCAACATTGAGCCTGGAGAGCATTCTGTACTGGGGAAGGACAAGAGCTGGAGGAGACTCAGAGCCAGGATTCAGGAAGAAGAAGAGGCTGGCTGGAGGCTCCAGAAGCCTCCCAAGAAACCTGCTCATAGAGGAAAAGATTATGCAGAAAAGAAACCTCCTCCCAGAGAAGGATTACATGTGAGAGACGATTAGAACCTTATAATCTTGGGGGTCAAGGTTGTTTCTTGCTTTACTTTTATTGGGTTTCCCCTCCCCAATTCATTTTGGGAGAGAATTTTTAAATTGCTTGGAGGGCATTTTGCTGCAGGTCTAGGGAGGATGTCACTTGCCTTTTTCCCCTGCCATTTTTCCCTCAGACTCTGGGTTTCTTTAATGAACCATTAAAATCCCAGAAGCACAAATGCTAAAACCAGAGGTGTCTTTACCCATAGCTTAGAGTGAGCTCTTCATTTCAGTGAGGCATGAATGCAAAGAAATGTGAATTTGTTTGCTGAAGTCTCTCAGCTAATGAGCAGCAGTGCTGGGGCAGGCAACCCTGGAGAACTCTTCTACAGCAGCAGTAAAGAATGTGCTGAAAAGTGGGTAAGTCTTTTATCCCCAGTAGACCACATATTGCAACATTATAGTGTCTGAACCCAACTTCCAGAGCTTTCCTTCTAGTAATTCTTAATGTTAGAGGTAACAACTTGGTTTGTTCTGGGCAGCGCGATATTGATTTTGTTATTCACTGAAACCCCTTAGCAGAAAGGGACCCTGGGTATCATCCAGTCCAAAGCATCTTAAACTGTGGCTTGTAACTCCTCATGGCGTCAGGTAACTGGATGCGTCAGGTAACTGAATATATGTCTTAGGAAAATTAATATTCCACCTGTATTTAAATATGTAAGTAAAAATAAATCCCTCTCCTGTCTGTGAACATTTTCTCTTCCATAAATGATTGAATTATAAATATAGCAAATATATATGTATATAGATACATGTTTATGTGATGTATAAATATATACTTCCATATCAATTTTTTTCTCAGCAGGTAGATAGCATTTTCCTTCAGAAGACCTTCACAGTCAATTGAAATTTCCTGTAAGTGCAAAGAATTTAGCCATTCCTATTTACTCTTCCACTAATTTTGGTGGAGCCGTATGTATTCCCTTGGTTCTGCTCTTCAGTCAGCATGAGTTCCAGTAATTTTCCACATTTTAAAAAATTAACCTGTCATGACTTGTTCAGGCACAATGATATTCCATTATATTCATATTCCAAAACTTAATAGCTCCTGGCCCAATGGATGGGGCTCTTCCCAGGTGGCACCTTTGCCACCACAAAATGACTTGCTGCAACTATTGTTGTATATATAGACGTTTTTCTTTCTTTAAAAAAAAAGTCTATCTGGTGTTTGTACAGTCCTATCAATGTAAGGGTTAGAGATCCTGGAAAAAAGTAAAGCTATATACAAATAAGTGTATCTGTGCTAAAATCCAAGTACCTCTGTTGACATAAGTGTCCCTCTGTGTAAATAATTGTACATCAGGACAAATAACTGTACCTCTGTGTAAATAACAGTACCTCTGTGAAAATAAAAGTACCTCTGTACAAATACTTGCACATCTGTGTAAATAAGTGTACCTCTGTGCAAATAATTATACCTGTATGGTTATAACTACTTCTTTGTAAAGATGCGTACCTCTTTAAAAATAACTACCTCTTTGCAGATAATTATACCTGCATGGAAATAGTGATTTTTGTGCAAAAAGTATGCCTCTGAGCAAACAAGAGTATCTCTCCCAAATAATTGTACCTCTATGCCAATAAGTACCTCTGTGGAAATAAGGTTACCTGTTTTGAAATGATTGTACACTTGTACAAAGTACCACTGTGCAAACACTTATATATGTATGTAAAGAACTACCTCTGTGGACATAAATTTAGTTCTGCAGAAAGAAGTGTACCTCTGTGGAAAAACGTGTTCCGCTGTAAAAGTAACTCTGCCTCTATGGAAATAACTACCTCTGTGCAAATAATTACCTCTGTTCAGATAATTTTACCTGTAAGGAATTAATGATGCCTGTGCTAAAAAGTGTTCCTTGTTACAAATAAGTGTACCTCTGTGAAAATAAGTGTCCTTCTCTGCATATAAGTGTACCTATCTCCAAATAAGTGTCCTTCTCTGCATATAAGTGTATCTCCCTCCAAATAAGGGCATCTCCCTACAAATAAGGGCTTCTCCCTGCAAATAAGGGCATGTCTCTGCAAATAAGGATACCTCTGCTCAAAAAGGGTACCTGTGTTCAAATTATTTCCACTGTGTAACATCTGTGGAAAAAGGTATAGCTCTTAACAAATAAATGTATCTGTGCTAAAATACATTTACCTGTGTGTAATAACTGTACCTCTGTGTAAATAACAGTATCTCTGTGGAAATATTTGCACCTCTGTGCCAATAATTATACCTGTATGGATATAACTACTTCTGTGTAAAGATTTGTACCTCTTTCCAAATAAATATCGCTGTGCAGATAATTATACCTGAATGGAAATAACGTCTCTGGGCAAAAAGTATACCTCTGTGCAAATAAGTTTATCTCTTGGCAAATAAGTGTACCTCTGTGGAAAAAAACAACCAAAAAAATAAAACCAAACAAAAAAAACCCCCAAAACAATGAAAAAACAAACTACATCTGTGCAAATAAGGTTACCTCTGTTGACATAAATGTTCACTTGTACAAATTACCACTCTGCAAACAATTATATATGTATGTAAAGAACTACCTCTGTGGACATAAATTTAGTTCTGTACAAATAAGTGTACTTCTGCACAAAACGTGTTCCTCTGTTAAATTAACTCTGCCTCTATGGAAATAACTACCTCTGTGCAAATAATTACCTCTGTTCAGATAATTTTACCTGTAAGGAATTCATGATCCCTCTCCTAAAAAGTGTTCCTTGTTGCAAATAAGTGTACATCTGTGCAAATAAGTGTCCTTTTCTGCATATAAGTGTACCTATCTCCAAATAAGGGTATCTCCCTACAAATAAGGGCATCTTGCTCCAATTAGGGGCATCTCCCTCCAATTAAGGTCATCTCCCTGAAAATAAGGGCATCTCCCTGCATGGAAGTGTACCTCTATGTAACAAAGTGTACCTCTGGGCAAATTACTATACCTGTATGGAAATAATTGCCTCTGTGCAAGTAAGTATATTCCTGTGAAAATAAGTGTACATCTTTGCAAATATTTACCTCTGTGTAGATGATTATACCTGCATGGAAATAACGATCCCTCTGCAAAAAATCATTCCACTTTGCAAATAAGTGTACCTCTGTGTAAATATGTGTACCCCTCTGTATATAGTTGTACCTATCTCCAAATAAGTTTATCTCCCTGCAAATAAGGATATCTCCTGCAAATAAAGATATCTCCCTGCAAATAAGTTCATCTCCCTGCAAATAAGGGCATGTCTCTGCAAATAAGGGTACCTCTGTTCAAAAAGGGTATCTGTGTTCAAATTATTTCCACTGTGTAACACCTTGGAAAAAAGTATAGCTCTGAACAAATAAATGTATCTGTGCTAAAATACATATAATACAGTGTAATAACTGTACCTCTGTATAAATAACAGTACCTCTGTGCAAATACTTGCCCATCTGTGTATATAAGTGCACTTCTGTGCCAATAATTATACCTGTATGGATATAACTTCTTCTTTGTAAAGATTTGTACCTCTTTACAAATAAATATCTTTGTACAGATAATTATACCTGAATGGAAATAACGTCTCTGAACAAAAAGTATACCTTTGTGCAAATAAGTTTATCTCTCGGCAAATAAGTGTACCTCTGTGCAAAAAAAACAACCAAAAAAAAAAGCCAAAAAAAAACTACATCCGTGCAAATAAGGTTACCTCTGTTGAAATAAATGTACACTTGTACAAATTACCACTCTGCAAACAATTACATATGTATGTAAAGAACTACCTCTGTGGACATAAATTTAGTTCTATACAAATAAGTGTACCTCTTCGGAAAAACGTGTTCCTCTGTTAAAGTAACTCTGCCTCTATGGAAATAACTACCTGTGTGCAAACAATTACCTCTGTTCAGATAATTTTACCTGTAAGGAATTAATGATACATCTGCTAAAAAGTGTTCCTTGTTGCGAATAAATGTACCTCTGTGCAAATAAGTGTCCTTCTGTGCATATAAGTGTGCCTATCTCCAAATAAGGGTATCTCCCTACAAATAAGGGCATCTCCCTGCAAATAAGGGCATCTCCCTCCAATTAAGGGCATCTCCCTGCAAGTAAGTGTACCTCTATGTAACAAAGTGTACCTCCGTGCAAATTACTATACCTGTATGGAAATAACTGCCTCTGTGCAAGCAAGTATATTCCTGTGAAAATAAGTGTACATCTTTGCAAATATTTACCTCTGTGTAGATAATTATACGTGCGTGGAAATAATGATCCCTTTGCAAAAAATCGTTCCACTTTGCAAATAAGTGTACCTCTGTGTAAATATGTGTACCCCTCTGTATATAATTGTACCTATCTGCATATAAGTTTTTCTCCCTGCAAATAAGTATATCTCCCTGCAAATAAGTGCATCTCCCTGTAAATAAGGGCTTCTCCCTGCAAATAAGGGCATGTCTCTGCAAATAAGGGTACCTCTGTTCAAAAAGGGTACCTGTGTTCAAATTATTTCCACTGTGTAACACCTGTGGAAAAAAGTATAGCTCTGAACAAATAAATGTATCTGTGCTAAAATACATATAATACAGTGTAATAACTGTACCTCTGTATAAATAACAGTACCTCTGTGCAAATACTTGCCCATCTGTGTATATAAGTGCACTTCTGTGCCAATAATTATACCTGTATGGATATAACTTCTTCTTTGTAAAGATTTGTACCTCTTTACAAATAAATATCTTTGTACAGATAATTATACCTGAATGGAAATAACGTCTCTGAACAAAAAGTATACCTTTGTGCAAATAAGTTTATCTCTCGGCAAATAAGTGTACCTCTGTGCAAAAAAAACAACCAAAAAAAAAAGCCAAAAAAAAACTACATCCGTGCAAATAAGGTTACCTCTGTTGAAATAAATGTACACTTGTACAAATTACCACTCTGCAAACAATTACATATGTATGTAAAGAACTACCTCTGTGGACATAAATTTAGTTCTATACAAATAAGTGTACCTCTTCGGAAAAACGTGTTCCTCTGTTAAAGTAACTCTGCCTCTATGGAAATAACTACCTGTGTGCAAACAATTACCTCTGTTCAGATAATTTTACCTGTAAGGAATTAATGATACATCTGCTAAAAAGTGTTCCTTGTTGCGAATAAATGTACCTCTGTGCAAATAAGTGTCCTTCTGTGCATATAAGTGTGCCTATCTCCAAATAAGGGTATCTCCCTACAAATAAGGGCATCTCCCTGCAAATAAGGGCATCTCCCTCCAATTAAGGGCATCTCCCTGCAAGTAAGTGTACCTCTATGTAACAAAGTGTACCTCCGTGCAAATTACTATACCTGTATGGAAATAACTGCCTCTGTGCAAGCAAGTATATTCCTGTGAAAATAAGTGTACATCTTTGCAAATATTTACCTCTGTGTAGATAATTATACGTGCGTGGAAATAATGATCCCTTTGCAAAAAATCGTTCCACTTTGCAAATAAGTGTACCTCTGTGTAAATATGTGTACCCCTCTGTATATAATTGTACCTATCTGCATATAAGTTTTTCTCCCTGCAAATAAGTATATCTCCCTGCAAATAAGTGCATCTCCCTGTAAATAAGGGCTTCTCCCTGCAAATAAGGGCATGTCTCTGCAAATAAGGGTACCTCTGTTCAAAAAGGGTACCTGTGTTCAAATTATTTCCACTGTGTAACACCTGTGGAAAAAAGTATAGCTCTGAACAAATAAATGTATCTGTGCTAAAATACATATAATACAGTGTAATAACTGTACCTCTGTATAAATAACAGTACCTCTGTGCAAATACTTGCCCATCTGTGTATATAAGTGCACTTCTGTGCCAATAATTATACCTGTATGGATATAACTACTTCTATGTAAAGATTTGTAGCTCTTTACAAATAAATATCAATGTGCAGATAATTATACCTGAATGGAAATAACCTCTTTGAAGAAAAAGTATACCTCTGTGCAAATAAGTTTATCTCTCGGTAAATAAGTGTACCTCTGTGCAAAAAATCAACCAAAAAAATAAAACAAAAACCCAAAACAAACAAACAAAAAAACAAACTACATCTGTGCAAATAAGGTTACCTCTGTTGACATAAATGTTCACTTGTACAAATTACCACTCTGCAAACAATTATATATGTATGTAAAGAACTACCTCTGTGGACATAAATTTAGTTCTGTACAAATAAGTGTACTTCTGCACAAAACGTGTTCCTCTGTTAAATTAACTCTGCCTCTATGGAAATAACTACCTCTGTGCAAATAATTACCTCTGTTCAGATAATTTTACCTGTAAGGAATTCATGATCCCTCTCCTAAAAAGTGTTCCTTGTTGCAAATAAGTGTACATCTGTGCAAATAAGTGTCCTTTTCTGCATATAAGTGTACCTATCTCCAAATAAGGGTATCTCCCTACAAATAAGGGCATCTTGCTCCAATTAGGGGCATCTCCCTCCAATTAAGGTCATCTCCCTGAAAATAAGGGCATCTCCCTGCATGGAAGTGTACCTCTATGTAACAAAGTGTACCTCTGGGCAAATTACTATACCTGTATGGAAATAATTGCCTCTGTGCAAGTAAGTATATTCCTGTGAAAATAAGTGTACATCTTTGCAAATATTTACCTCTGTGTAGATGATTATACCTGCATGGAAATAACGATCCCTCTGCAAAAAATCATTCCACTTTGCAAATAAGTGTACCTCTGTGTAAATATGTGTACCCCTCTGTATATAGTTGTACCTATCTCCAAATAAGTTTATCTCCCTGCAAATAAGGATATCTCCTGCAAATAAAGATATCTCCCTGCAAATAAGTTCATCTCCCTGCAAATAAGGGCATGTCTCTGCAAATAAGGGTACCTCTGTTCAAAAAGGGTATCTGTGTTCAAATTATTTCCACTGTGTAACACCTTGGAAAAAAGTATAGCTCTGAACAAATAAATGTATCTGTGCTAAAATACATATAATACAGTGTAATAACTGTACCTCTGTATAAATAACAGTACCTCTGTGCAAATACTTGCCCATCTGTGTATATAAGTGCACTTCTGTGCCAATAATTATACCTGTATGGATATAACTTCTTCTTTGTAAAGATTTGTACCTCTTTACAAATAAATATCTTTGTACAGATAATTATACCTGAATGGAAATAACGTCTCTGAACAAAAAGTATACCTTTGTGCAAATAAGTTTATCTCTCGGCAAATAAGTGTACCTCTGTGCAAAAAAAACAACCAAAAAAAAAAGCCAAAAAAAAACTACATCCGTGCAAATAAGGTTACCTCTGTTGAAATAAATGTACACTTGTACAAATTACCACTCTGCAAACAATTACATATGTATGTAAAGAACTACCTCTGTGGACATAAATTTAGTTCTATACAAATAAGTGTACCTCTTCGGAAAAACGTGTTCCTCTGTTAAAGTAACTCTGCCTCTATGGAAATAACTACCTGTGTGCAAACAATTACCTCTGTTCAGATAATTTTACCTGTAAGGAATTTATGATACATCTGCTAAAAAGTGTTCCTTGTTGCGAATAAATGTACCTCTGTGCAAATAAGTGTCCTTCTGTGCATATAAGTGTGCCTATCTCCAAATAAGGGTATCTCCCTACAAATAAGGGCATCTCCCTGCAAATAAGGGCATCTCCCTCCAATTAAGGGCATCTCCCTGCAAGTAAGTGTACCTCCGTGCAAATTACTATACCTGTATGGAAATAACTGCCTCTGTGCAAGCAAGTATATTCCTGTGAAAATAAGTGTACATCTTTGCAAATATTTACCTCTGTGTAGATAATTATACGTGCGTGGAAATAATGATCCCTTTGCAAAAAATCGTTCCACTTTGCAAATAAGTGTACCTCTGTGTAAATATGTGTACCCCTCTGTATATAATTGTACCTATCTGCATATAAGTTTTTCTCCCTGCAAATAAGTATATCTCCCTGCAAATAAGTGCATCTCCCTGTAAATAAGGGCTTCTCCCTGCAAATAAGGGCATGTCTCTGCAAATAAGGGTACCTCTGTTCAAAAAGGGTACCTGTGTTCAAATTATTTCCACTGTGTAACACCTGTGGAAAAAAGTATAGCTCTGAACAAATAAATGTATCTGTGCTAAAATACATATAATACAGTGTAATAACTGTACCTCTGTATAAATAACAGTACCTCTGTGCAAATACTTGCCCATCTGTGTATATAAGTGCACTTCTGTGCCAATAATTATACCTGTATGGATATAACTACTTCTATGTAAAGATTTGTAGCTCTTTACAAATAAATATCAATGTGCAGATAATTATACCTGAATGGAAATAACCTCTTTGAAGAAAAAGTATACCTCTGTGCAAATAAGTTTATCTCTCGGTAAATAAGTGTACCTCTGTGCAAAAAATCAACCAAAAAAATAAAACAAAAACCCAAAACAAACAAACAAAAAAACAAACTACATCTGTGCAAATAAGGTTACCTCTGTTGACATAAATGTTCACTTGTACAAATTACCACTCTGCAAACAATTATATATGTATGTAAAGAACTACCTCTGTGGACATAAATTTAGTTCTGTACAAATAAGTGTACTTCTGCACAAAACGTGTTCCTCTGTTAAATTAACTCTGCCTCTATGGAAATAACTACCTCTGTGCAAATAATTACCTCTGTTCAGATAATTTTACCTGTAAGGAATTCATGATCCCTCTCCTAAAAAGTGTTCCTTGTTGCAAATAAGTGTACATCTGTGCAAATAAGTGTCCTTTTCTGCATATAAGTGTACCTATCTCCAAATAAGGGTATCTCCCTACAAATAAGGGCATCTTGCTCCAATTAGGGGCATCTCCCTCCAATTAAGGTCATCTCCCTGAAAATAAGGGCATCTCCCTGCATGGAAGTGTACCTCTATGTAACAAAGTGTACCTCTGGGCAAATTACTATACCTGTATGGAAATAATTGCCTCTGTGCAAGTAAGTATATTCCTGTGAAAATAAGTGTACATCTTTGCAAATATTTACCTCTGTGTAGATGATTATACCTGCATGGAAATAACGATCCCTCTGCAAAAAATCATTCCACTTTGCAAATAAGTGTACCTCTGTGTAAATATGTGTACCCCTCTGTATATAGTTGTACCTATCTCCAAATAAGTTTATCTCCCTGCAAATAAGGATATCTCCTGCAAATAAAGATATCTCCCTGCAAATAAGTTCATCTCCCTGCAAATAAGGGCATGTCTCTGCAAATAAGGGTACCTATGTTCAAAAAGGGTATCTGTGTTCAAATTATTTCCACTGTGTAACACCTTGGAAAAAAGTATAGCTCTGAACAAATAAATGTATCTGTGCTAAAATACATATAATACAGTGTAATAACTGTACCTCTGTATAAATAACAGTACCTCTGTGCAAATACTTGCCCATCTGTGTATATAAGTGCACTTCTGTGCCAATAATTATACCTGTATGGATATAACTTCTTCTTTGTAAAGATTTGTACCTCTTTACAAATAAATATCTTTGTACAGATAATTATACCTGAATGGAAATAACGTCTCTGAACAAAAAGTATACCTTTGTGCAAATAAGTTTATCTCTCGGCAAATAAGTGTACCTCTGTGCAAAAAAAACAACCAAAAAAAAAGCCAAAAAAAAACTACATCCGTGCAAATAAGGTTACCTCTGTTGAAATAAATGTACACTTGTACAAATTACCACTCTGCAAACAATTACATATGTATGTAAAGAACTACCTCTGTGGACATAAATTTAGTTCTATACAAATAAGTGTACCTCTTCGGAAAAACGTGTTCCTCTGTTAAAGTAACTCTGCCTCTATGGAAATAACTACCTGTGTGCAAACAATTACCTCTGTTCAGATAATTTTACCTGTAAGGAATTAATGATACATCTGCTAAAAAGTGTTCCTTGTTGCGAATAAATGTACCTCTGTGCAAATAAGTGTCCTTCTGTGCATATAAGTGTGCCTATCTCCAAATAAGGGTATCTCCCTACAAATAAGGGCATCTCCCTGCAAATAAGGGCATCTCCCTCCAATTAAGGGCATCTCCCTGCAAGTAAGTGTACCTCTATGTAACAAAGTGTACCTCCGTGCAAATTACTATACCTGTATGGAAATAACTGCCTCTGTGCAAGCAAGTATATTCCTGTGAAAATAAGTGTACATCTTTGCAAATATTTACCTCTGTGTAGATAATTATACGTGCGTGGAAATAATGATCCCTTTGCAAAAAATCGTTCCACTTTGCAAATAAGTGTACCTCTGTGTAAATATGTGTACCCCTCTGTATATAATTGTACCTATCTGCATATAAGTTTTTCTCCCTGCAAATAAGTATATCTCCCTGCAAATAAGTGCATCTCCCTGTAAATAAGGGCTTCTCCCTGCAAATAAGGGCATGTCTCTGCAAATAAGGGTACCTCTGTTCAAAAAGGGTACCTGTGTTCAAATTATTTCCACTGTGTAACACCTGTGGAAAAAAGTATAGCTCTGAACAAATAAATGTATCTGTGCTAAAATACATATAATACAGTGTAATAACTGTACCTCTGTATAAATAACAGTACCTCTGTGCAAATACTTGCCCATCTGTGTATATAAGTGCACTTCTGTGCCAATAATTATACCTGTATGGATATAACTACTTCTATGTAAAGATTTGTAGCTCTTTACAAATAAATATCAATGTGCAGATAATTATACCTGAATGGAAATAACCTCTTTGAAGAAAAAGTATACCTCTGTGCAAATAAGTTTATCTCTCGGTAAATAAGTGTACCTCTGTGCAAAAAATCAACCAAAAAAATAAAACAAAAACCCAAAACAAACAAACAAAAAAACAAACTACATCTTTGCAAATAAGGTTACCTCTGTTGAAATATATGTTCACTTGTACAAATTACCACTCTGCAAACAATTACATATGTATGTAAAGAACTACCTCTGTGGACATAAATTTAGTTGTGTACAAATAAGTGTACCTCTACGGAAAAACGTGTTCTTCTGTTAAAGTACCTCTGGCTCTATGGAAATAACTACCTCTGTGCAAATAATGACCTCTGTTCAGATAATTTTACCTATAAGGAATTAATGATCCCTCTGCTAAAAAGTGTTCCTTGTTGCAAATAAGTGTACCTCTGTGTAAATATGTGTACCCCTCTATATATAATTGTACCAATCTGCAAATAAGTTTATCTCCCTGCAAATAAGTATATCTCCTTGGAAACAAGTGCATCTCCCTGCAAATAAGGGCTTCTCCCTGCAAATAAGGGCATGTCTCTGCAAATAAGGGTACCTCTGTTCAAAAAGGGTACCTGTGTTCAAATTATTTCCACTGTGTAACATCTGTGGAAAAAAGTATAGCTCTGAACAAGTAAATGTATCTGTGCTAAAATACATATACTTCTGTGTAATAACTGTACCTCTGTGTAAATAACAATACCTCTGTACAAATACTTGCACCTCTGTGTAAATAAGTGCAGCTCTGTGCCAATAATTATACCTGTATGTATATAACTACTTCTGTGTAAAGATTTGTACCTCTTTCCAAATAAATATCTCTGTGCAGATAATTATACCTGAATGGAAATAACGTCTCTGGGCAAAAAGTGTACCTCTATGCAAATAAGTTTATCTCTCGTCAAATAAGTGTACCTTTGTGCAAAAAAACAACCAAAAAAAAAAAAAAATCAAACCCCAAACAACGAAAAAAAAAAAAACTACATCTTGGCAAATAAGGTTACCTCTGTTGAAATAAATGTTCACTTGTACAAATTACCACTCTGCAAACAATTACATATATACGTAAATAACTACATCTGTGGACATAAATTTAGTTCTGTACAAATAAGTGTACCTCTTCGGAAAAACGTGTTCCTCTGTGAAAGAAACTCTGCCTCTATGGAAATAACTACCTCTGTGCAAATAATTACCTCTGTTCAGATAATTTTACCTGTAAGGAATTTATGATTTCTCTCCTAAAAAGTGTTCCTTGTTGCAAATAAGTGTACCTCTGTGCAAATAACTGTCCTTCTCTGCATATAAGTGTGCCTATCTCCCAATAAGGGTATCTCCCTACAAATAAGGGCATCTCCCTGCAAATAAGGGCATCTCCCTGCATGGAAGTGTACCTCTGTGTTACATAGTGTACCCCTCTGTATATAATTGTACCTATCTGCAAATAAGTTTATCTCCCTGCAAATAAGGATATCTCCCTGCAAATAAGTTCATCTCCCTGCAAATAAGGGCATGTCTCTGCAAATAAGGGTACCTCTGTTCAAAAAGGGTACCTGTGTTCAAATTATTTCCACTGTGTAACATTTGTGGAAAAAAGTATAGCTCTGAACAAATAAATGCATCTGTGCTAAAATACATATACTTCTGTGTCATAACTGTACCTCTGTGTAAATAACAGTACGTCTGTGCAAATACTTACACCACTGTGTAAATAAGTGCACCTCTGTGCCAATAATTATACCTGAATGGATATAACTTCTTCTTTGTAAAGATTTGTTCCTCTTTACAAATAAATATCAATGTGCAGATAATTATACCTGAATGGAAATAACGTCTCTGAATCAAAAGTATACCTCTGTGCAAATAAGTTTATCTCTCGGCAAATAAGTGTACTTATGTGCAAAAACACAACAAAAAAAGCCGAAAAAAATACATCCGTGCAAATAAGGTTACTTCTGTTGAAATAAATGTACACTTGTACAAATTACCACTCTGCAAACAATTACATATGTATGCAAAGAACTACCTCTGTGGACATAAATTTAGTTCTGTACAAATAAGTGTACCTCTGCGGAAAAACGTGTTCCTCTGTTAAAGTAACTCTGCCTCTTTGGAAATAACTACCTGTGTGCAAACAATTACCTCTGTTCAGATAATTTTACCTGTAAGGAATTAATGATCCCTCTGCTAAAAAGTGTTCCTTGTTGCGAATAAGTGTACCTCTTTGCAAATAAGTGTCCTTCTCTGCATATAAGTGTACCCCTCTCCAAATAAGGGTATCTCCCTACAAATAAGGGCATCTCCCTGCAAATAAGGGCATCTCCCTCCAATTAAGGGCATCTCCCTGCAAATAAGGGTATCTCCCTCCAATTAAGGGCATCTCCCTGCAAATAAGGGCATCTCCCTGCAAGTAAGTGTACCTCTGTGTAACAAAGTGAACCTCTGTGCAAATTACTATACCTGTATGGAAACAACTGCCTCTGTGCAAGTAAGTATATTCCTGTGAAAATAAGTGTACATCTTTGCAAATATTTACCGATGTGTAGATGATTATACCTGCAGGGAAATAACGTTCCCTCTGCAAAACATTGTTCCACTTTGCAAATAAGTGTACCTTTGTGTAAATATGTGTACCCCTCTGTATATAATTGTACCTATCTGCAAATAAGTGCATCTCCCTGCAAATAAGGGCTTCTCCCTGCAAATAAGGACATGTCTCTGCAAATAAGGGTACCTCTGTTCAAAAAGGGTACCTGTGTTCAAATTATTTCCACTGTGTAACACCTGCGGAAAAAAGCATACCTCTGAACAAAATGTATCTGTGCTAAAATCCATATACCTCTGTGTAGTAACTGTACCTCTGTGTAAGTAACAGTACCTCTGTGGAAATACTTGGACATCTGTGTAAATAAGTGCACTTCTGTGCAAATAATTATACCTCTATGGATATAATTTCTTCTGTGTAAAGATTTGTACCTCTTTACAAATAACTATCTCTGTGCAGACAATTATACCTGAATGGAAATAATGTCTCTGTGCAAAAAGTATACATCTGTGCAAATAAGTTTATTTCTCGGCAAATAAGTGTACTTCTGTGCCAACAAAAAACCAAAAACCAAACAAAAAAACTACATCTGTGCAAATAAAGTTACCTCTGTTGAAATAAATGTACACTTGTACAAATTACCACTCTGTAAACAATTACATATGTATGTAAAGAACTACCTCTGTGGACATAAATATAGTTCTGTATAAATAAGTGTATCTGCGTGGAAAAACGTGTTGCTCTGTGAAAGTAACTCTGCCTCTATGGAAATAACTACCTCAGTGCAAATAATCACCTCTGTTCAGATAATTTTACCTGCATGGAAATAACCATCACTCTGCTAAAATGTGTTCCTTGTTGCAAATATGTGTCCTTCTCTGCCTATAAGTGTATCTCCCTGCAAATAAGGGCATCTCCCTGCAAGTAAGTGTACCCCTGTTTTAAAAAGTGTACCTCTGTGCCAATTACTATACCTCTATGGAAATAACTGCCTCTCTGCAAGTAATTATACTCCTGAGGAAATAAGTGTACATCTGTGCAAATAATTACCTCTGTGTAGATGATTATACCTGCATGGAAATAACGATCCCTCTGCAAAAAAGTGTTCCTCTTTGCAAATAAGTGTACCTCTGTGTAAATAAGTGTACCTCTCTGTATATAAGTGTAACTATATGCAAATAAGCGCATCTCTCTGCAAATAAGTGCATCTCCCTACAAATAAGGGCATGTCTCTGCAAATAAGGATAACTCTGCTCAAAAAGGGTACCTGTGTTCACATTATTTCCATTGTGTAACACCTGTGGAAAAAGGTATAGCTCTGAACAAATAAATGTATCTGTGCTAAAATACATATACCTCTGTGTAATAACTGTACCTCTGTGGAAATATTTGCACATCTGTGTAAATAAGTGCAACTCTGTGCCAATAATTATACCTGTATGTATATAACTACTTCTGTGTAAAGATTTGTACCTCTTTCCAAATAAATATCTCTGTGCAGATAATTATACCTGAATGGAAATAACGTCTCTGGGCAAAAAGTGTACCTCTATGCAAATAAGTTTATCTCTCGTCAAATAAGTGTACCTTTGTGCAAAAAAACAACCAAAAAAAAAAAAAAAACCAAACCCCAAACAACGAAAAAAAAAACTACATCTTGGCAAATAAGGTTACCTCTGTTGAAATAAATGTTCACTTGTACAAATTACCACTCTGCAAACAATTACATATATACGTAAATAACTACATCTGTGGACATAAATTTAGTTCTGTACAAATAAGTGTACCTCTTCGGAAAAACGTGTTCCTCTGTGAAAGAAACTCTGCCTCTATGGAAATAACTACCTCTGTGCAAATAATTACCTCTGTTCAGATAATTTTACCTGTAAGGAATTTATGATTTCTCTCCTAAAAAGTGTTCCTTGTTGCAAATAAGTGTACCTCTGTGCAAATAACTGTCCTTCTCTGCATATAAGTGTGCCTATCTCCCAATAAGGGTATCTCCCTACAAATAAGGGCATCTCCCTGCAAATAAGGGCATCTCCCTGCATGGAAGTGTACCTCTGTGTTACATAGTGTACCCCTCTGTATATAATTGTACCTATCTGCAAATAAGTTTATCTCCCTGCAAATAAGGATATCTCCCTGCAAATAAGTTCATCTCCCTGCAAATAAGGGCATGTCTCTGCAAATAAGGGTACCTCTGTTCAAAAAGGGTACCTGTGTTCAAATTATTTCCACTGTGTAACATTTGTGGAAAAAAGTATAGCTCTGAACAAATAAATGCATCTGTGCTAAAATACATATACTTCTGTGTCATAACTGTACCTCTGTGTAAATAACAGTACGTCTGTGCAAATACTTACACCACTGTGTAAATAAGTGCACCTCTGTGCCAATAATTATACCTGAATGGATATAACTTCTTCTTTGTAAAGATTTGTTCCTCTTTACAAATAAATATCAATGTGCAGATAATTATACCTGAATGGAAATAACGTCTCTGAATCAAAAGTATACCTCTGTGCAAATAAGTTTATCTCTCGGCAAATAAGTGTACTTATGTGCAAAAACACAACAAAAAAAGCCGAAAAAAATACATCCGTGCAAATAAGGTTACTTCTGTTGAAATAAATGTACACTTGTACAAATTACCACTCTGCAAACAATTACATATGTATGCAAAGAACTACCTCTGTGGACATAAATTTAGTTCTGTACAAATAAGTGTACCTCTGCGGAAAAACGTGTTCCTCTGTTAAAGTAACTCTGCCTCTTTGGAAATAACTACCTGTGTGCAAACAATTACCTCTGTTCAGATAATTTTACCTGTAAGGAATTAATGATCCCTCTGCTAAAAAGTGTTCCTTGTTGCGAATAAGTGTACCTCTTTGCAAATAAGTGTCCTTCTCTGCATATAAGTGTACCCCTCTCCAAATAAGGGTATCTCCCTACAAATAAGGGCATCTCCCTGCAAATAAGGGCATCTCCCTCCAATTAAGGGCATCTCCCTGCAAATAAGGGTATCTCCCTCCAATTAAGGGCATCTCCCTGCAAATAAGGGCATCTCCCTGCAAGTAAGTGTACCTCTGTGTAACAAAGTGAACCTCTGTGCAAATTACTATACCTGTATGGAAACAACTGCCTCTGTGCAAGTAAGTATATTCCTGTGAAAATAAGTGTACATCTTTGCAAATATTTACCGATGTGTAGATGATTATACCTGCAGGGAAATAACGTTCCCTCTGCAAAACATTGTTCCACTTTGCAAATAAGTGTACCTTTGTGTAAATATGTGTACCCCTCTGTATATAATTGTACCTATCTGCAAATAAGTGCATCTCCCTGCAAATAAGGGCTTCTCCCTGCAAATAAGGACATGTCTCTGCAAATAAGGGTACCTCTGTTCAAAAAGGGTACCTGTGTTCAAATTATTTCCACTGTGTAACACCTGCGGAAAAAAGCATACCTCTGAACAAAATGTATCTGTGCTAAAATCCATATACCTCTGTGTAGTAACTGTACCTCTGTGTAAGTAACAGTACCTCTGTGGAAATACTTGGACATCTGTGTAAATAAGTGCACTTCTGTGCAAATAATTATACCTCTATGGATATAATTTCTTCTGTGTAAAGATTTGTACCTCTTTACAAATAACTATCTCTGTGCAGACAATTATACCTGAATGGAAATAATGTCTCTGTGCAAAAAGTATACATCTGTGCAAATAAGTTTATTTCTCGGCAAATAAGTGTACTTCTGTGCCAACAAAAAACCAAAAACCAAACAAAAAAACTACATCTGTGCAAATAAAGTTACCTCTGTTGAAATAAATGTACACTTGTACAAATTACCACTCTGTAAACAATTACATATGTATGTAAAGAACTACCTCTGTGGACATAAATATAGTTCTGTATAAATAAGTGTATCTGCGTGGAAAAACGTGTTGCTCTGTGAAAGTAACTCTGCCTCTATGGAAATAACTACCTCAGTGCAAATAATCACCTCTGTTCAGATAATTTTACCTGCATGGAAATAACCATCGCTCTGCTAAAATGTGTTCCTTGTTGCAAATATGTGTCCTTCTCTGCCTATAAGTGTATCTCCCTGCAAATAAGGGCATCTCCCTGCAAGTAAGTGTACCCCTGTTTTAAAAAGTGTACCTCTGTGCCAATTACTATACCTCTATGGAAATAACTGCCTCTCTGCAAGTAATTATACTCCTGAGGAAATAAGTGTACATCTGTGCAAATAATTACCTCTGTGTAGATGATTATACCTGCATGGAAATAACGATCCCTCTGCAAAAAAGTGTTCCTCTTTGCAAATAAGTGTACCTCTGTGTAAATAAGTGTACCTCTCTGTATATAAGTGTAACTATATGCAAATAAGCGCATCTCTCTGCAAATAAGTGCATCTCCCTACAAATAAGGGCATGTCTCTGCAAATAAGGATAACTCTGCTCAAAAAGGGTACCTGTGTTCACATTATTTCCATTGTGTAACACCTGTGGAAAAAGGTATAGCTCTGAACAAATAAATGTATCTGTGCTAAAATACATATACCTCTGTGTAATAACTGTACCTCTGTGGAAATATTTGCACATCTGTGTAAATAAGTGCAACTCTGTGCCAATAATTATACCTGTATGTATATAACTACTTCTGTGTAAAGATTTGTACCTCTTTCCAAATAAATATCTCTGTGCAGATAATTATACCTGAATGGAAATAACGTCTCTGGGCAAAAAGTGTACCTCTATGCAAATAAGTTTATCTCTCGTCAAATAAGTGTACCTTTGTGCAAAAAAACAACCAAAAAAAAAAAAAAAACCAAACCCCAAACAACGAAAAAAAAAAACTACATCTTGGCAAATAAGGTTACCTCTGTTGAAATAAATGTTCACTTGTACAAATTACCACTCTGCAAACAATTACATATATACGTAAATAACTACATCTGTGGACATAAATTTAGTTCTGTACAAATAAGTGTACCTCTTCGGAAAAACGTGTTCCTCTGTGAAAGAAACTCTGCCTCTATGGAAATAACTACCTCTGTGCAAATAATTACCTCTGTTCAGATAATTTTACCTGTAAGGAATTTATGATTTCTCTCCTAAAAAGTGTTCCTTGTTGCAAATAAGTGTACCTCTGTGCAAATAACTGTCCTTCTCTGCATATAAGTGTGCCTATCTCCCAATAAGGGTATCTCCCTACAAATAAGGGCATCTCCCTGCAAATAAGGGCATCTCCCTGCATGGAAGTGTACCTCTGTGTTACATAGTGTACCCCTCTGTATATAATTGTACCTATCTGCAAATAAGTTTATCTCCCTGCAAATAAGGATATCTCCCTGCAAATAAGTTCATCTCCCTGCAAATAAGGGCATGTCTCTGCAAATAAGGGTACCTCTGTTCAAAAAGGGTACCTGTGTTCAAATTATTTCCACTGTGTAACATTTGTGGAAAAAAGTATAGCTCTGAACAAATAAATGCATCTGTGCTAAAATACATATACTTCTGTGTCATAACTGTACCTCTGTGTAAATAACAGTACGTCTGTGCAAATACTTACACCACTGTGTAAATAAGTGCACCTCTGTGCCAATAATTATACCTGAATGGATATAACTTCTTCTTTGTAAAGATTTGTTCCTCTTTACAAATAAATATCAATGTGCAGATAATTATACCTGAATGGAAATAACGTCTCTGAATCAAAAGTATACCTCTGTGCAAATAAGTTTATCTCTCGGCAAATAAGTGTACTTATGTGCAAAAACACAACAAAAAAAGCCGAAAAAAATACATCCGTGCAAATAAGGTTACTTCTGTTGAAATAAATGTACACTTGTACAAATTACCACTCTGCAAACAATTACATATGTATGCAAAGAACTACCTCTGTGGACATAAAT
Organism: Sminthopsis crassicaudata; assembly: GCF_048593235.1. Lineage (NCBI taxonomy): Eukaryota > Metazoa > Chordata > Mammalia > Dasyuromorphia > Dasyuridae > Sminthopsis > Sminthopsis crassicaudata. Next base: position 307,725,079 of record NC_133621.1, on the reverse strand, counting down.
TTAGTTCTGTACAAATAAGTGTACCTCTGCGGAAAAACGTGTTCCTCTGTTAAAGTAACTCTGCCTCTTTGGAAATAACTACCTGTGTGCAAACAATTACCTCTGTTCAGATAATTTTACCTGTAAGGAATTAATGATCCCTCTGCTAAAAAGTGTTCCTTGTTGCGAATAAGTGTACCTCTTTGCAAATAAGTGTCCTTCTCTGCATATAAGTGTACCCCTCTCCAAATAAGGGTATCTCCCTACAAATAAGGGCATCTCCCTGCAAATAAGGGCATCTCCCTCCAATTAAGGGCATCTCCCTGCAAATAAGGGTATCTCCCTCCAATTAAGGGCATCTCCCTGCAAATAAGGGCATCTCCCTGCAAGTAAGTGTACCTCTGTGTAACAAAGTGAACCTCTGTGCAAATTACTATACCTGTATGGAAACAACTGCCTCTGTGCAAGTAAGTATATTCCTGTGAAAATAAGTGTACATCTTTGCAAATATTTACCGATGTGTAGATGATTATACCTGCAGGGAAATAACGTTCCCTCTGCAAAACATTGTTCCACTTTGCAAATAAGTGTACCTTTGTGTAAATATGTGTACCCCTCTGTATATAATTGTACCTATCTGCAAATAAGTGCATCTCCCTGCAAATAAGGGCTTCTCCCTGCAAATAAGGACATGTCTCTGCAAATAAGGGTACCTCTGTTCAAAAAGGGTACCTGTGTTCAAATTATTTCCACTGTGTAACACCTGCGGAAAAAAGCATACCTCTGAACAAAATGTATCTGTGCTAAAATCCATATACCTCTGTGTAGTAACTGTACCTCTGTGTAAGTAACAGTACCTCTGTGGAAATACTTGGACATCTGTGTAAATAAGTGCACTTCTGTGCAAATAATTATACCTCTATGGATATAATTTCTTCTGTGTAAAGATTTGTACCTCTTTACAAATAACTATCTCTGTGCAGACAATTATACCTGAATGGAAATAATGTCTCTGTGCAAAAAGTATACATCTGTGCAAATAAGTTTATTTCTCGGCAAATAAGTGTACTTCTGTGCCAACAAAAAACCAAAAACCAAACAAAAAAACTACATCTGTGCAAATAAAGTTACCTCTGTTGAAATAAATGTACACTTGTACAAATTACCACTCTGTAAACAATTACATATGTATGTAAAGAACTACCTCTGTGGACATAAATATAGTTCTGTATAAATAAGTGTATCTGCGTGGAAAAACGTGTTGCTCTGTGAAAGTAACTCTGCCTCTATGGAAATAACTACCTCAGTGCAAATAATCACCTCTGTTCAGATAATTTTACCTGCATGGAAATAACCATCGCTCTGCTAAAATGTGTTCCTTGTTGCAAATATGTGTCCTTCTCTGCCTATAAGTGTATCTCCCTGCAAATAAGGGCATCTCCCTGCAAGTAAGTGTACCCCTGTTTTAAAAAGTGTACCTCTGTGCCAATTACTATACCTCTATGGAAATAACTGCCTCTCTGCAAGTAATTATACTCCTGAGGAAATAAGTGTACATCTGTGCAAATAATTACCTCTGTGTAGATGATTATACCTGCATGGAAATAACGATCCCTCTGCAAAAAAGTGTTCCTCTTTGCAAATAAGTGTACCTCTGTGTAAATAAGTGTACCTCTCTGTATATAAGTGTAACTATATGCAAATAAGCGCATCTCTCTGCAAATAAGTGCATCTCCCTACAAATAAGGGCATGTCTCTGCAAATAAGGATAACTCTGCTCAAAAAGGGTACCTGTGTTCACATTATTTCCATTGTGTAACACCTGTGGAAAAAGGTATAGCTCTGAACAAATAAATGTATCTGTGCTAAAATACATATACCTCTGTGTAATAACTGTACCTCTGTGGAAATATTTGCACATCTGTGTAAATAAGTGCAACTCTGTGCCAATAATTATACTTGTATGTATATAACTACTTCTGTGTAAAGATTTGTACCTCTTTACAAATAAATATCTCTGTGCATATTATACTGGAATGGAAATAACGTCTCTGGGCAAAAAGTATAGCTCTGTGGAAATGAGTTTATGTCTCGGCAAATAAGTGTACCTCTGTGCAAAACAACAACAACAACAAAAAAATAACAAAAAAAACCCCCAAAACAACAAAAAAAAAACTACATCTGTGCAAATAAGGTTACCTCTGTTGTAATAAATGTACACTTGTACAAATTACCACTCTGCAAACAATTACATATGTATGTAAAGAACTACCTCTGTGGACATAAATATAGTTCTGTACAAATAAGTGTACCTCTGCGGAAAAACGTGTTCCTCTGTTACAGAACTCTGCCTCTTTGGAAATAACTACCTCTGTGTAAATAATTATCTCTGTTCAGATAATTTTACCTGCTTGGAAATAACCATCACTCTGCTAAAAAGTGTTCCTTATTGCAAATAAGTGTCCTTCTCTTCATATAAGTGTATCTCCCTGCAAATAAGGGCATCTCCCTGCAAGTAAGTGTACCTTTGTGTAACAAAGTGTACCTCTGTGCAAATTACTATATCTCTATGGAAATAACTGCCTCTCTGCAAGTAATTATACTCCTGAGGAAATAAGTGTACATCTGTGCAAATAATTACCTCTGTGTAGATGATTATACCTGCATGGAAATAACGATCCCTCTGCAAAAAAGTGTTCCTCTTTGCAAATATGTGTACCTCTGTGTAAATAAGTGTACCTCTCTGCATATAAGTGTAACTATATGCAAATAAGCATATCTCTCTGCAAATAAGGGCTTCTCCCTGCAAATAAGGACATGTCTCTGCAAATAAGGGTACCTCTGTTCAAAAAGGGTACCTGTGTTCAAATTATTTCCACTGTGTAACACCTGTGGAAAAAGTATACCTCTGAACAAATAAGTGTATCTGTGCTAAAATTCATATACCTCTGTGTAGTAACTGTACCTCTGTGTAAGTAACAGTACCTCTGTGGAAATACTTGCACATCTGTGTAAATAAGTGCACCTCTGTGCAGATAATTATACCTAAATGGAAATAACGTCTCCGTTCAAAAAGTATACCTCTGTGCAAATAAGCTTATCTCTTGCCAAATAAGTGTACCTCTGTGCAAAAACAAAAACAAACAAAAAAAACAAACAAAAGAAACTACATCTGTGCAAATAAGGTTACCTCTGTTGAAATAAATGTACACTTGTACAAATTACTACTCTGCAAACAATCACATATGTATGTAAAGAACTAGCTCTGTGGACATAAATTTAATTCTGTACAAATAAGTGTACCTCTGCGGAAAAACGTGTTCCTCTGTGAAAGTAACTCTGCCTCTATGGAAATAACTACCTCTGTGCAAATAATTACCTCTGTTCAGATAATTTTACCTGCCTGGAAATAACCATCGCTCTGCTAAAAAGTGTTCTTTGTTGCAAATAAGTGTCCTTCTCTGCATATAAGTGTATCTCCCTGCAAATAAGGGCATCTCCCTGCAAATAAGGGCATCTCCCTGCAAATAAGGACATCTCCCTGCAAATAAGGGTATCTCCCTGCAAATAAGGGCATCTTCCCTGCAAACAAGGGCATCTCCCTGCACATAAGTGTATCTCTCTGCAAATAAGGTCATCTTCCTGCAAATAAGGGTATCTCTTTTCAAATAAGGGTACCTCTGTTGAAAGTACTTCCACTGTGTAACACCTGTGGAAAAAAGTATAGCTCTGCACAAATAAGTGTATCTGTGCTAAAATACATGTACCTCTGTGGACATAGGTGTCCCTCTGTGTAAATAATTGTACTTCAGGACAAATAACTGTACCTCTGTGTAAATAACAGTACCTCTGTGTAAATATAAGTACCTCTGTACAAATACTTGCACCTCTGTGCAAATAATCATACCTGTATGGTTATAACTACTTCTGTGTAAAGATGTGTACCTCTTCACAAATAACTACCTCTTTGCAGATCATTATACCTGTATGGAAATAGTGATTTCTGTGCAAAAAGTATTCCTCTGAGCAAACAAGTTTATCATTATTCTCATCTTACAAATGAGAAAATCTAGGTTAAGATAAATTAAATGGCTTGCTCAAAATCACACAGCTACTAAAGATCTCATGCAGGATGTTAACTCCAGAATTTCTATCTCCAAGTCCAATGATATTGTATTCCCTAAATCATCTTATAACAAAAATATAACACTTATTTATGCTTAAACCTATATTGGTCAAAGTCATAGACCATTTGAACATGGTTGAAATGAAAGGACATCTCTAAATCCCAAGATTATTTTTATTCAAGAGGGAAATGCTAGAAGGATTTCCAAGGATTTCAGGGGTAAAGCAAGGAAGCTTCTTCTCCCAAATGTTAATCTTTGTTGTTCTAGAAATATTGGCAATAGCAATGACAAGAGAAAGAAATGAAAGGTAACGAAAAGAAAAAATTATCCCTATAGAATAAAAGCATGATACTTTACTTAGAATATCTTAGAGAATTAGAAAAGAAGTTAGTGAATAATATAAGTAATATTTTCATAAAAATAGCAGGATAGGAAATATAGCCACAAAAATCACCAATTTTCCCTTTGAAAAAATAAAATCTGAAGCAAATAATTTAAAAAGAAAAGCTATTCATTCATTCATTGGAAAACATAGAACAGTGGCCCTTAGTTAGCAATTAAATTCAGGCCTTATTAGATACAGTACAGGAGCAACTTGACCAAGGACACTTATAACCTTCTCTAAGTCCTTGAAATTCCCCTGTATTTGTTGTAAGAAAGAAATCTGGAAAATGGAGGACGTTGAATGATTTAAGAAAAGTAAATCAACAATGGAAACTATGGGAACTCTTCAGTATGGACTTCCATCTCCTACTCAGTTGCCTAGGGAATGGCCTCTTTGGGTTATAGACATTAAGACTTGTTTCTATTCTATCCCTCTAGATAAAGAGGATATAAAAAAGATTTGCCTTTTCAATGCCCAGTGTTAACTTAGCTGAGCCTTATAAAAGATATGAATGGACAAATGACAAAGAGTCATTTAAAAACCCTTAGAAAATCAGTCTTTTTGCTACAAAAGAGGCACCCACAGCAGTCCTTCATCAGGCAGACAGTGAGATAAAGTGGGAGAACTTCCCAGCACAACCAGAACAAAGCCTTACTCCTTACCCAGTGCTTGTCGTTAGAATTTTGTTAAAGGCTTTTAAGTGAGCAGTACAATTATCTGGGATAAGACCTAACTAGATATACACCTTTCATACAAATGCACCAATGACTGTATGCTGTGAAACCATCCCAGAGTGGCCAATTTTATTGGCCACAGCTCCAAATTTTACACACGGGTTTCCATTAAAGATAATCTGGCTATTCCCTAATTGGCGATAGATTCTTGAAGAAAATGGGGAGTGTTATGTAGTATATGTTTATCAGAATCAAATGTTTACCCAGCAACATATTTGAGGAATATAACTGACTTAGCTTTCCTAATTTTATTTCTCTCTTTCTTTAATGGTATGACTTGACATATTCGACTTCCATACAAATTTGGAGTGGTACATAGTATATAATGTGTTGATCAGAATCTAATTTTTGCCAAACTCTTTTTTCAGTTTTTCAGCAATTATTATTAAATGATGCATTTTTTCTAATTATTTCATATGATATTCTATATCTGTACATCTTTACAGATGCATCCAAACATATCATTTGTTCTGTATACTCTACTGACAATTTTAAATCAGGAGTCAGAACTTCCTTTCAGAAGTCCACTCAGCAGACTGAATTGTATGCAATCCTTCTAGCTCTCACTTATTATCCAGGAGATATAAATATACTATCTGATTCCGCTTATCTAGTAGGTGTGGTGCAAAGAATTGCCACAGCCAAATAAAATTTGTAGCCTCTAATATATATCAGCTCTCTAAGGAACTTGAAGAGCAAGTGAGAAAGCATCTAGGTAAGATTTATATCTTGCATATCCACTCTCTTACTGGACTTCCAGGTCGTATTTTTGATGGTAATTCAAAAGCAGATAACATTCTAAGCATGTTAGCCCAGACTCTTCTAATTCAGCCAGCCCAAGAATTTCATTCTATATATCATCAGATTGCTCAAGATTTATGTTTACAATTTGGGATAACAAAAGAGGAAGCTAGGAGCATGGTAAAAGACTTCCTTTCCTCGCTCCTACATTCCCTCCAGCAATAGAACAAAGAAGCAAGAACAAAAGTTTCAACAAAGGGAACACAGTTCACTCCCAGGATGCTAGGAGCCCCAGTGCCTGGTGCTGCTGCCTCCTCTTCCTTCTCTTCCTCTACCACCACCACCATAATCACCACCTCCTCCTCCTCCTCCTCTTGTTACCACCACCACCACCGATAAACTCCTCCACTCCCTCATCCTTCTTTTCTTCTTCCACCTCCACCCCAACAACCTCCTCCTCCTCCTCCTTTTCCATGATCACCATTACCTCCTCCTACTTCTCCTTTTCCTCCTCTTCCTCCTCCACCACCACCTCCTCCTCCTTCTCTTCCTCCTCCTCCAATACTACTTCCACCTCCACCTCCACCTCCTCCGACTCCTCAACCTCCACCTCCTCCATCCTCCTCCTCCAGTTCCTCCTTCTCCTCTTCCTCTGCCACCTTCTCCTCTTCCACCTCCACCTCCTCCTCCTCCTCCTATTCCTCCTCCTCCTCTTCCACCTTCTCTTCTTCTTCCTCCTCTCTTCTTCCATCTCCTCCTCATTTTCCCCACCTCCACATCGTCCTCCTCTGCGATGTTCTCTTCTTCCATCTTCTCCTCTTCTACCTCCTCTACCTTCCCCACCTTCTCTTTTTATTCCACTTTCTCTTCTTCCTACTCCTCTACGTCCTCCTCCTCTTCCTCGTCCTACTCCTCCTCTGCCACCTTCTTTTCTTCTTCTTCCTACTCCTCCTAGTCTATCTTCACCTCCTCCTCCTCCTCCCCATCCTCCTTCTCTTTCACCTCCACATCCACCTCCTTCTCCTCCTCCGCCACCTTCTATTCTTCTTCCTACTCCTAGTCTCCCTCCAACTCCTCCACCTACACTTTCTCCTCCACCTCCTCCTCCTGCTCTTCCTCCTCCTCCTCTTCCTCTTCCATCTTGTCCTCCTCATCTTTATCCACCTCCACCTCCTCCTCCTCTTCCACATTTTCTTCTTCCACCTCCTCCAACACCAACACCACCATCGCCATCACTATTACTTGCTCCACCTCCTCCCCCTCTTTTTCCACCTTCTCTTCTTCCTTCTCCTCCTCTTCTCCTCTTCCTCCTCCTTCACCACTACCAGTACCACTACTACCACCACCACCACCTCCACCTCCACCTCCTTCTCCTTCTCCTCCTCCGCCACCTTCTATTCTTCTTCCTACTCCTAGTCTCCCTCCAACTCCTTCACCTACACTTTCTCCTCCACCTCCTCCTCCTGCTCTTCCTCCTCCTGCTCTTCCTCTTCCATCTTCTCCTCATCTTTATCCACCTCCACCTCCTCCTCCTCTTCCACATTTTCTTCTTCCACCTCCTCCAATACCACCACCACCATCGCCATCACTATTACTTGCTCCACCTCCTCCTCCTCTTTTTCCACCTTCTCTTCTTCCTTCTCCTCCTCCTCCAGCACCACCACCATCACCTCCACCACCTCCTCCTCATCTTCTTCCACCAATTCCTCCTCCTCCTCCTCCTCCTCCTCCTCCTCCTCCTCCTCCTCCTGTTCTTCCATCTTCTCTTCTTCCACCACTTACTCCTCCTCCTCCTTTTCCTCCTCTTTTTGCTCCTCCTCCTCCTCTACCACCTTCTGTTCTTCTTACTATTCCTCCTAGTCTACCTCCACCTCCTCCTGCTCTTCCTCTTCCACCTTCTCTTCTTCTTCTTCCTCTTCCTGTTCTTCCATCTTCTCCTCTTCCACCTCCACCTCCTCCTCCTCCTCTTCTTCTTCTTCTTCTTCTTCTTCTTCTTCTTCTTCTTCTTCTTCTTCTTCTTCTTCTTCCTCTTCCTCTTCCTCTTCCTCCTCCTCTTCCTCCTCCTGCTCCTCCTCCTCTTCCACCTTCTCTTCTTCTTCCTCTTCCTGTTCTTCCATCTCCTCCTCCTCCTCCTCCTCCTCCTCCTCCTCCTCTTCTTCTTCTTCTTCTTCTTCTTCTAATTCTTCTTCTTCTAATTCTTCTTCTAATTCTAAATCTAATTCTTCTTCTTCTTCTTCTAATTCTTCTTCCTCTTCTAATTCTTCTTCTTCTCTTCTTCTTCTTCTTCTTCTTCCTCTTCCTCTTCCTCCTCCTGCTCCTCCTCCTCTTCCACCTTCTCTTCTTCTTCCTCTTCCTGTTCTTCCATCTCCTCCTCCTCCTCCTCTTCTTCTTCTAATTCTTCTTCTTCTTCTAATTCTTCTAATTCTAATTCTTCTTCTTCTTCTAATTCTAAATCTTCTTCTAATTCTAATTCTTCTTCTAATTCTAATTCTAATTCTTCTTCTAATTCTTCTTCTTCTTGTTCTTCTTCTCCTCCTCCTCCTCCCTCCTCCCTCCTCCCTCTTCCTCCCTCCTGTTCCTCCTCCTCTTCCACCTTTTCTTCTTCTTCTTCTTCCTCCTCCTCCCCCCCTTCTCTTCTTCCTCCTCCCTCACCACCACCACTACCACCACCACCAGCACCCTCACCCCCCAATCACCACCTCCTCCTCCACCACCACCAGCGTGGATGATGCTCGTTCTATGGGCGGGAGGGGGTGTTCCCGATGCTGGGGTCCCAAGCTCCCCCAGCCTGGATGGGACTGTAGCTGCCAGAGGAGTCTGAGTCGTAGGTGGGCGTCTGGGAGCTGGAGCTGGGGGGAGTGTCCGAGGCGGCAGGCCAGAGTGGGGGGCGCCCGGAGCCCAGTGGGACGAGTCTCTGGGGATGCACGGAAATGGTCTGACAGGTGGAGTGCAGCTCCACGCGGGCCAAGTTTTCCCTCACGTCCTTCACGCGCCCGATGTAGCCCTTGTAGGCCCCCTGGCAGATGCGCACCGACTGGCCCACGAGGCCCCTGTGTGGGGGAGGCCCACGGCGACCCCCACGGCCCCAGGAGCCTCGACCCCGCCAGCCCCTGTCCGGCCCCCGGGCGGCTGCTGTCTCCAAGGCCGGGCGCCCCCGCCCCGCGGGGCCAGGCTGTCTGGGACTGGCGGGGGGAGGGCTCGGGCCGGCAGCCGGGCCCCCTGCCGGGAATCCGCGGCCCCTGCTGGACCGGACCGCGCCGGCCAGCAGGAGGTGGCGGCACTTGCAGGCGAACAGGCCCCCGTGCTCCGGGAGCGTCCTGGAGCGGAGGAAGGCGATTCCCCGAAAGAGGTGGAGGACCGTGGCCTCGAGCCCCGAGCGCGGGCCCTCCACCACCCTAACCGAGTCCCGGACGCGCACGCTGTGGTGCTGGGCGTCCAGGGCCACGGCCATGCGGGTGTCCCTTCTGGCGGTGACGGCTTGGCGGCTCACGGTGACCACCCGGTCGTGCATGTCCAGGACCCGCAGAGCGCAGGCGTCCAGGCCCACGATGACGCCCACCGTGCTGGGGCTCAGCTGCACCAGCTCCCCCCAGCGGTGCCGGCCCCACACGTCCTCCGGGGCCGCCGTGTCCGGGCACAGCCGCAGGTCCCCGGGGAGCACGTGGAGCTCCTCGCGGCCCAGGTCGGACAGGAGCAGGACAAAGTCGGGCTCCACTCTGAGGACGAAGCCGGTGGTGCCCCGGTAGCGGCCCGCCAGCACCTGGACGTGCTCCCCCGCCTCGAAGTGCTTGCTCAGCTCCCCGGCGGCCAGCTGCAGCGGCTCCCGGAGCAGCTCGTGCTCGGGCATGATGGTGACCCGGGAGCCGCTCACGCCCAGCACCCGGCCCCGCAGCTGGATGAGCTCGCCCGCGCTCACCCGCACCCTGTCTCCGGCCCCGAAGCGGCGCTCCGCCGCCCCGTCTTCGTCGTCCACGCGCAGCTCGAGCTCCTGCAGGGCTTCGGGGCGCTCCTGGAAGTGCTGCAGCTCGGACAGCGCCGGCCTGACGCCCTCCCACACCAGGGCCGAAGGGGGGAAGGTCTTGAAGAGGAAGCCCTCGGGGCTGTAGCGGTCCCCCCGGAAGAGGAGGAAGTCTCCGTCCCTGCCCAGCTTTCCTCCCAGGGCTCGGATCTTCTGGGCGTCCAGGAGCTTCGGGGGCGGCCTGGGGCGCCTCTTCCTCTTGCCCGAGCCGGGGGTCGGGGCCCCGCGGGCCGGGAGCAGGCTGTAGTCGAGGCGAGGGATCATCTTGAGGAAGACCGAGGCGTTGCCGGGCTCGGAGCGGGTCACCTGAGCGAGGTCATCCTTGTAGAGGCCCGCCCTGACGCGCACCCAGCTCCCGGGCTGCAGGCTGGGGGCCTGGCGGCGCAGCACCCTCAGCACGTCGGGCATCTCCTCCAGGGGCACCGGCTTCGGGGCCCGGGAGCCCTGGCGCAGGCTGGCCACGCCCCGGATGGCGTCCAGTACGTGGCCCAGCTTGTGGGCCTCCACATAGACGTAGCCCTTGAGGTAGTGGGGAGCCACCACGGACTGGATCTGCAGGGGGCTGGCGCTGCCGCGGGAGGCCGCGAACTTGCGCAGGAGCGTCAGGGCCGCGGCCTTTTCCTGCCCGGACTTGCACTTGACCATCCACAGCCTGGGCTCCCGCAGGCCCGGGAGCAGCCGCTGCTGGCAGATGGGGTCTGGCGGCTGCCGCGGGGCTCCGCGCCCGGCCTCCCTGCACGCAGGCCTGGCGTATTTCTGCAGGAAATACTGGGCCAGCTCCTCCTCCCGCTCAGCCCTCCAGGCGTTCTGGAGGCGCCGCGCCCCGGAGCAGTCCTCCTGGGGGGTGGCTTCAGGGCTGCCGGGGCCGGGGAGCCCCGCTCTGGCCGCGAGGTCCTCCGCGCCCACCTCCCACTCGGCTTCCTCCTCCTCCTCTTCTCCTTCGTCATCGTCCTCCTCAGCCTCATCTAAAATGAAGCCCTGGTGTCTGGGCTTCTTCCTGGGCCGCTCTTCCTCTTCCTCGTCTTCTTCCTCCTCCTTGTCTTCTGCCTCCTCCTCGTCTTCTGCCTCCTCCTCATCTTCTTCCTCCTCTTCGTCTTCTTCCTCCTCCTCCTCCTCCGCCTCCTCCGCCTCCTCTTCTTCTTCCTCGTTTTCCTTTCCGTTCTCCTCTTTCTCCCTGGGTTCATTTCTTCCCCCTGATTCTACTTCGGACTCCGACTGGGACCCAGAGTCTGTTTCGGCCCGGGACTCGGACTCCCTCGCCGACCCGGACTCCAACCTGGTCCGGGTCCCCGACTCTGACTCCGACTCCGACTCCCTCGCGGACTCGGACCAGGAACCGGGTGTCCTGAGCTCTGACTGCTCCGACTCCCGGACTGTCCCAGCCCTGGCTGCCTGTCTCGCCTGGCCTTGGCCACGGCTCCCGCCCTCTGCCTGCTTCTGGACGCTTTTTTCTCCGTCCCTTTTTTCGGGGCCCTTGCGGGTGCCCCCCGGAGACATCTTCAAGTGAGACTGTCTGGCCTTCATCTCCTAATCGCTGCTGCTGCTGCTGCTGCTGCTGCTCTTGATCCTGCTTTTGCTGCTGCTGCTCTTCCTGCCGCTGCTCTTGCTGCTGCTGCTGCTGCTGCCTCTACTGCTCCTGCTGCTGCCGCCACCAGGAGAGCTCCAGCAAGAATGAGTGAGCCTCAGTGGCTCACCAGCTCCTTATAGATACTCCCATGAGGCACCTGTGATGTCAGGGAATCCACATCTTCAGAGAAGGGTCATACCACCTGCAGGGGGGCAGCAGGATGGATTCATTCTGAAAGGATGGGCCAGTCCTTTGTCCCCTCCCAGTTGGAGCGATCCAGGGCAGGGGGACCATTAAGGCTCCATTTTAAGGATCATCCAAGCCAAGTCCCTGCGATAGGAATATGTTTGTAGGACTGTAGATGTATGGACATACATGAATGGACATGTGTGTTATGTGTAGAATTTCTTGTCTTCTCACGGTTGGGGGAGGGAAGGAGAGGAAGGGAGGGAGAGAAACTCCACAAATGTTTGCCTTGTGGGGGAGGGGCGGGCAATATTCTTATTAGATATGTGTAAAACAATGGTTTACATGTATTTTTAAAATTTTGAGTTCCAGATTCTCTCCCATTCTCCCCATCTCCGCCCTCTTTTCAGAAGGCTGCTGGGAATTGATGCAACACATTTCGGTAATATTGATGCTGCCAAAGATGGTATAAATGTCGTGTGCCCCCCCCTCCACTCAAGGGAAAAAGGAAGTTTAAGAAAAAGTCTTCAGTCTGCGTTCAGACCCAATCGGAGTTTCTCTTAGGACAGAGAGCATTTGTCTTCAGTCCTTCAGACCGGTCTGGGATAACTTTGTTGCTGAGAACAGCAAAGTGTTTCACAACTGATCATCCCGCAGCTTTGAAATTTGCTCTAACTAGGTACACAGTACCTTTCCCAGGGCTGGAACTCAGGGACGACTTTCCGCATTTTTCTCTTCTCTTGTAGAATAAGAATATTCCTTCATCATTCTGTACCACAATTTATTCAGTCTTTCCCCAATGAAAAGTCATCCCCTGGATTTCCAACTTTTTGTCCTGAAAAAAGAGCTGCTAATAATATTTCTATAGGTCAAAGGATCTTATGACCCTTTGAGCACAGATCATATATTTTCATCATTAGTCAATTGTGGAATGGCTTTTTTTTTTTTTTAACAAGTTTGACTCACTTCCCTATTCATTTGCCAAGTAAATTTTCATCAGAGAAACTTGCTTCACAATTCTCTTCATAATTACTCTTGCTAACTCTATCCCTCCCCCTATATTCTGTTGTCTTTCCCTTCATCCTGTCCCTCTCAAAAGTGTTTTACTACCTAATATTCCCTCTCTTTTATCACACTCCCCTTCCCATATCTTTGCCTCTTCCTGCTCTCTGATAGAATTGTGTAGCCATATTGGTGTCAGTTATTTCCTTTTGAGTCAATTTTGGCGAGTCTAAAGTTCATTACTCCTTCTCCCCTCTCCTCTTTCTCTACATTGTAGGAGCTTTTTCTTGTATCTTTATGGCAGATAATCATCTCCTTTCCACCTTTCCCTTTCCCTTTCTCCTAGTTCTTTCCTCAATCACCTTTGGATTTCATTTTATTTTTTAGATTTTATCCTCTCATATTCAATCCACACATTGCCATCTCTGTCTCTCTGTCTCTCTCTCTCTCATATATATATATATATATATATATATATATATATATATATATATATATATATATATAATTTTAACTGCCATAATAATGAGCATGTTATTAGAAGTTACAAGTACCATCTTGTAGGAATGCAAACAGATAACCCTTGTTAAGTCCCTCATGATTTCCATTTTCTTCCTTCTCCACCTACTCTTCCTTCTTTTCCTTCTTCCTTTTTCTCTTCTTCTTCTCCTTCTTTCTCCTCCTCCTCCTTTTCCTTGTTCCTTCTCTTTCTTCTTCTTGGGACTCTGTATCTGAGGTTCTACTGTTGAGCAATGCAAGGAACTCCTAGGAAACTTGATTTCTGGGTAATTGTAAATTCTCTGAAAACTGTCCATTCTCCTGTATTTAAGAAGTGCCTCAGGGTCTCATGGGTAAGGAGTATGACAGTAAATGGGATCTGTACCTTTTAGAAGTCCCCAGAGCAGGATTTCAGCCTGACAAGCCTGCCTGTGCCGTGGGCTGTGCTCTGCAGGCCCGTGGGACAGAGTTTGGGATGTAAAAACTCTGCTTAGTGAAACTTGCTGTGGAGGTGAAATCCCTCGGGATCCTCCCTGACTGTTCTGGGTTCTGACTTTGGGAATGGTTCTCTGAACGACGTTAGTTACCCGCCATTGGAGAGAAATCCCCAGAACTTCCTGGCACAGGTTTCCCAGCAGGCCGAAGGGGGGATTGTTAGTGTCCCAGTCAGGCCCCTGCTTTCTCCTCTTCAAGCAAATTTCTGTGATCAGAGTAAGTGGCCAATGGGAGCCGTCCTGCCTGCCTCTTCTCTGCCCGGGGTCAAAGGGTCTCATCCTCCTCTCTAACAGGACACCCTCCTTCCCTCCCTCCCTGTCTCCTTGATCTCTAGCCGGGAGCACAACTTTGTGAAGGGAAGAGGGAGTATCATTGGTGCCTTTCGCTTTTCTTCCGCTAGATGTCGCCCTTGTCTGTGTTTTGGGTTTCAAATTCCGCATTTCCTCATTTCTTCTTTCATTTTGTTTGGGCTTTGTGTTGGGAGAGCCCCCACAAGAGCCTCACAGGGCAGGGGTGGGGGAGGGGGGGAGGGCGAGGCCGTTCAGCATTTCCTCCTCTGGCTCAGGAGAGGGGCCTCTGCTGCTCAGAGATGGGCCTGTTTGCCCTCAATGTAAACTCCCTGACCTCTTCTTCTGGTTCTGGCTTCAGGCTTGGTTTAATGAGGTTATAGACAGTAAAATGGCTTGTTTGTATTTCTCCTGGGCATTGCTCATGGTCATGGGTGAGCTGTGACTGAAGCCCATCCCACTCTCACAGTTATGGCAGCCTTCCTCAGGGAACCAGGGGGGACTTTGGAATCAGAATCCAGGGATCTCCCAGTGTCCCCTAATGGACCTGCGCCCCCTGCCCTTTTGTGCAGTTACATCTAGTCCTCACAGGGGCTTCCGTTTCTACAGATCTGAGAGGGAAACTATCACTGTTCATCTAATTTCCTTTACTATCTCTCTTTTTTCCCCTGAGGCAATTGGGGTTAAGTGACTTGACCAGGGTCACACAACCAGGAAGTGTTCAGAGTCTGAGGCCAGATTTGACCTCAGGTCCTCCTGTCTGTATGTCTGTCTCTCTCGAACTCCCTTATCTTCTCTCCATGCTGCCTCTCTGACTTACTCCTTTTTCTCAATCTCCTTTTCATTCTCTGGCTTGCTTTATTTCTATGCTTCTCTCTCTTTTTCTCTCTTTCTGTCCATTTCTGTTTCTTTTTTTTTTTTTCACTTTTTCTCAGACTCTATTTTTACTCTCTAGCCTTTCTTAACCTCTCTGATTCTCATTCTCTCTCTCTCTCTCTCTCTCTCTGTGTCTCTGTCTCTCTCTCTGTGTATCTCTCTATGTCTTTCTCTCTCTCTGTCTCTGTCACTCCTTACTTTCTCTCTATTCATTGACTTCAGAGGAAGAAGCCCCCCTTTTCTCGTTATCCCTTCTCTTTCTTCCTGATCTGCAGCCTCCCCGCGCCATTTGGAGCCTGGCTGTGACCCGGGGGGGAAGGGTCGGAGGCCGGGCTTGGCTGGAGGCTTTTTGCCCTTCCCGATTTTAGCGCAGGGCGCGGTTGCTCCGAGCAGGGACGGGAGATGGGGGGGTGGGGGTGGGGAACAGGAGGAAAGGCCCGTCAAATGCCCAGGCAGCACTTTGCGCATGCCCAGAGCTCAGGCCGCTGCAGCGCATCCCTCCGGTCCCCATTCCTTTATCGGCAGGAGTGGGGGGGTCTTCCTCGGGAGTACTTTTCCTGGGTTCTAGCTCAGGCCCCCTCCTGCTGGGGGCTCGGGCCGCAAAGCTGGGAGCAGGGTGGGGGGCGCCGCCTCTGAGATGGAAGATAAATGACGCTCCTCCTCAGGACCTTCCCCTCCCCTCCCCCTCCCCCCCCCCCGTTCCCTCACTGCAGCCTGGGAGAAATGGCGCCTCCCGGCGCGGAGCCCGGGCATCTCCCGCGGCCTCAGCTCCTGGGCTTCCTCGCTCTCTCTCGGGCCTGGAGCAATGAGCCCGGGGACCCGCCCCTCCCCCCGCTCCCGTGTCTCCAAAGTGCGCGGCAACTTTCAAAAGTGGCCAGAAAACGAGGATGTTGGTGATTGAGCATCGGACCGCGTCCGCCTCCTCGGATCCCAGACTGTGGGAGGGCGGAGGCTCATCCCCGGGGCCGCCGCGGGGGAGCCTCCCAATGAAGGGTCCTTGAATTGTTCTGAAAGGCCTTTGCCTCCAACCTATTAAGGGCGGGCCTGAATGGGTGGAGGTTTGTGCTCGGACTTCGGAAGGGCCATTTTCTAATCGTGCTTCCGATAATCCGGTGATGCTGGACAGCTCCCTCTCTCCGGCCTCCATCTGTGTCTTTGTCTTCGTTTGTTTGTTTGTTTGTTTGTTTTTTTTCATTTGTAAAATGGGCATAGTCCTAGTGTCCACCTGGCCCGGTTTTTGTGAGGACAGTGGGATAATAGATGTCAAGCCCTTTGCAAATCTTAAAATGCTGCTGGGCTTTTCGTCCCACAAATCTTAGTTCCTTTTTTTTTTTTCTTTTTTCTTTTTTTTTTTTTTTAAGTATTAATAATTTAGGAAACTGGAGCATGAGCAGAGAAGGATTTCCAGGATGGGGAAAGATGTCAGCTTAGATCTTATGCCAAGAAGACATCATTGAGTTCAAATACCGCTTTCCATTTAGTTCTGTGACTCAAGTTACTTAATCTCTGCCCTCAGTTTCCTCATCTGTAAAATAAGGATAATAGCTCCTACCTTCTAAGGTTGTTTTAAGGATCGGATGAAGTAGCAAGGCCTTTGTGAATTTTATTGCATTTGTAAATGTTTGCTGTAATATTTGTTTTCCTGACTTTCATCTTGTTAATGCCACTACCCAGTTTCCTGAAGTCGGCCTATTCAATAAGATGTATTTCTTTAGTTAGACTTTTTTCTTACTTTTAAATTACTTTTTTAGTTACTTAATTAGTGAAAATCCTGGATACACTCACCTGTGGGATAATTTCAGTATAATAGGACTTGAGATCCAGTTGTTATTGAAGCATTTGCAATCTCTTAAAATTACAGAGTTGGGAAGTCTTAAAGGTCATAGAGTTCAGTCCATACCAGTTGAGGCATTTGAGACAAACAGAAGTTTAGTACTTTTTTGTTGTGATGTTTTAAAACTATCACAGAACTGAAATGAAAATAACTGTGTTTCCCCCCCCCCCCCAAAAAAAAAAAACATTCTGACTAGAATATGTCTTCTTGAAATGCTAGAATTCCTGGTCACTGTACTTGGCTGAGTTCACCAATGTGTTGTAATCTATAGTTCCTTGTCACTTTTTAAAAATTTATTATTATTTTTTAAAATTTTTATAATTATAACATTTTCTTTGACAGAACATGAGCATAGGTATTTTTTTTTTTTTTACAACATTATCCCTTGTATTCTCTTCTGTTCTGAATTTTTCTCCTCCTTCCTTCCACCCCCTCCCCTAGATGGCAGGCATTCCCATACATATTAAATATCTGATAGTATATCCTAGGTACAATATATATGTGCAGAACCGAATTTTGTTGTTGTTGTTGTTGCAAAGGAAGGATTGTATTGGGAAGGTAAAAATAATCTGGGAAGAGAAACAAAACAAAACAAACAAACAAAAAAACAATGCTCACAGTTTACACTCATTTCCCAGTGTTCCTTTTTTGGATGTAGCTGATTCTGTCCATCATTGATCAATTGGAATTGGATTAGCTCTTCTCTATGTTGAAGATATCCACTTCCATCAGAATACATCTTCATACAGTATCATTGTTGAAGTGTATAATCACCCCCTAGTTCTGCTCGTTTCACTCAGCATCAGTTGATGTAAGTCCCTCCAAGCCTCTCTGTATTTCTCCTGTTGGTCATTTCTTACGGAACAATAATATTCCAAACCATTCATATACCATAATTTATCCAACCATTCTCCAATTCATGGACATCCATTCATTTTCCAGTTTCTAGCCACTATGAAAAGGGCTGCCACAAACATTTTGGCACATACAGGTCCCTTTCCACTCTTTAGTATTTCTTTGGGATATAAGCCCAGTAGTAGCACTGCTGGGTCAAAGGGCATGCACGTTTTGATAACTTTTTGGGCATAATTCCAGATTGCTCTCCAGAATGGTTGGATTCTTTCACAACCCCACCAACAATGCATCAGTGTCCCAGTTTTCCCACAGCCCCTCCAACATTCATCATTATTTGTTCCTGTCATCTTAGTCAATCTGACAGGTGTGTAATGATATCTCAGAGTTGTCTTAATTTGCATTTCTCTGATCAATAGTGATTTGTCCTTGTCACTTTTCTAACTTTCTTCTGCTGAACTTTGTTTCCTAACAGTAATTAATTTTTCTGCTAGTGCTTTTAATATGTGAATCACTTTAGCCCTTTTGGTGATGTGGTTTGGCAAAATATTGGTCCCTACCACAAGGGCAGGAATTCTTGCTTCCAAAGTTTCTTCCTTTGTTGGTACCAAAGATGGAGGACCAATCACTACAGTTGGCAAAGTGCTGTAGCTTTTCCTATGTCTAAAGTTGCTGCTACATCCTCCATTGCCTAGTTATCATACTTGCTACCAAAAACTCTGTCCTGTTTTATGTCACCTTGTTCACCATGTCCAAAGTCTCTGTTTCTTTCATAGTAACCAGAGCCATTTCCTTCCTATCATTATCATTGCAAATCCATTCATATCCTCCAACATCATGACTGCTATCAAAACCACCAGTGAAGTTTCCACCACCGCTAGTTAGTATTTACACCAAAGTAACTTCCATGGTTATCAGCAAAATTTCTAGAAGCATTACAGTATCTGACTAAACAAAGCACTGACCATATATATGTACACACATACATATATACACACACACACATATATATACATGTATGTATACATAGTCAAACCATATGAATTAAACTATCAAAAATATTTTTCTGAATTAGAAATTAGAAAATTAGAAAAAATTAAGAAAATTTATTTAGAAGAAAAAAGTCAAGAATATAAAAGGAATCAATGAAAAATCTAAATTAAGGATATTTCAGTTAATATAAGAAAAATATTTTGTAAGGAATTTTGGCTTATACCTGGAGGAGGACAAGCCAAGTTATGATTATTAATAATTTTTTAAATTATCAAAAGCTATATGTTTATGTGCTTTATGCTTTTCAATCTTAGTTTGCATCTGGCATAGCCTGAAATAATCAGACAATGATAAAGTGTTTACTTTGTAAAGATTATCCAAAAGGAAAAAAAATGGGGTTATTCCTGGTTAATTGACGATGACAAAATTAATAATTTCATTTTTCCCTTTTTTAAACAGAATGCCTCTCCAGTCCTATCAATATGTACCTTTGTGTTGGAACAATCCTTATATGTCCGAGATCTCCAGGAGATGCTGTCCAACACGATGGAGAAAGCAGAAGGGGCAAGTACTCAAATCCATGTAAAATTTTAACATAAAATGAACTTAGCCACCCTATAATCAACTAATCTATTTATTTTACAGGTATAACCACATTCAAGAATTTTCTTTTAATATATTAAGGCAATGTCTTTGGTCATTTCTTCAAATGTATTTTAAATATTCTTTAGCTAAATTATTTCTGTGATAGATTTCAGAGCTATAAAAACTTCAATATTACATTGATTCATTGGGAAATTCTTTGTCATTGAAATATATTCTAATGATTGATACCAGCATTTTTATTGTGATTTAACGTTATACATATTTTTAGTGTTTAAAAAAAACCACACTGTTAGCAACAGTTTATATGTGTTGCTAACTGCTCTGTGATCACATTTCATTATCATTTATTTTATTCCGAGTTATTTTTAGTTTTGTAATAAAATTGCATAGTGCAATCATATATATTATTTGGAATGTACAGGTAGTGGAGATAATATAAAAGCCGAAGCTCTGTTGTAGTTTTGCAAGCAGATATTCCTTTAATTATTCTTCTTAAAACTGGGCTGTTTAGTGACAACGATCATATCTTCCCTTAACTTTTTCTAGATTTTTTCCTAATTATGTAAATGGTAGAGGAGACTGAATATGAAATTTAGAATCAGGAAGATCTGTGTTCAAATACTGCCTTAAACACTGACTTTGAGAACCTGTCATGTCATCATTTTCAGACTGAGTTTTTTCATCTGTAAATGAGATAATAAGACTTATCCAATAGGGTTCTTGTAAGACTCAAGTGAGATATTATAGGTGATGCTGTTTGCTGTGAACAGGGTAAAATTTTCTTTTGATGTTATGTAATTATTATTATTATCACAAAATTACCTATTTGTGACTATTCATTAAACTCACAGTTAAACAGGTTTTGAAATAAATGTTGTAGCACATGGCTTAAGCAAAAAAGTATAGTTATTCTAGTTGTGAAATTGAAAATTATATATATATGAGATAGACAAACATTTTTACTGACAAATTCAGATAGACTTGTTCTTTCATTCATAAGGATATGGCCCCAATCTTTGCTTGTTGCTATGCTTATGTAATTACTGTCCATGTCTTCCCATACATTTGCTGCATAGGTTTAGAAAATATGTGAACATCCTTCTTTCTTTTTTCTTGATATCTCTCTCAGAGAGTCATTAGTCTCCACTTGTTGAATTCTAACTTCAATGACCTTTTGTAGCTCCTTTTTCATTTTTAAGGATGTTTTTTCCATCAATTCTTGAGACTCTCTTTCCATTTGACCAATTCTGCTTTTCAAGCAATTGTTTCTTTCTAAGATGTTTACTCTTTTTTTTTTCATAATTCTCTTGCATCCTTCTCATTTCTTTACCGAATTTTACTCCTATTTCTCTTGTATGATTTTTTAAGCTTCTTTTTGAGTTCTTCCATGAAATCTTTCTGGCTTCAAGACCACTTCCTATTTTCCTTTGGGGTTTTGTTCATGGGTGTTTTAACATTGTTCTTTTCTCAATTTGTGAATTGATCTTCCCTGTCATCATAATAAGTTTTTATGGACAGATTCTTATTTTTTGGTTGAGGTTGATATGAGTAACTATTTCCTATTTGTAAGTAAAATCAGGTTGATTACAAAACTCCAGAAAACTACAGAGAATTCCTCAAGGTTGCATCAATAGGCATTATCTGAGATAGAATTTTAACGCATGTCTCTGTGTTCAAATATATATTAGAATATTGAATTATAAATGTTTGGAGAAGCTAAAAGGACACCAGGATTAACAGATTTCTTTTTCAAAGGTGAGGAGAAATTAGAGATTAAGTAATCTGTCAAAAATCTAAACTGAGCCCCTCTCACTGCCTCAAACCTGGAAGTGTTAATTATAAGGTTTTCATAGTGCCTGATTAAAAGAGTATTATATACCTTGCAATACTATTACATATTTAACAATTTATTTTTAATTTTAACAATTTATTTTAAATTGACTCAAATGAGATTTATTTGCAGAATTGTGAATTCTGTTAGCTTAATTCAGACTGCCAAAAATTTACATTTGAAACAATGAAAAACAAAATCCAATATTGAAATAGTTAGAAAAATATGAATGTATCAATCAAAGGAAATTCAGAAAGGAGATTGAAATTCTCTTCTCAACTTTCCCAAGTATGCTCAAACATTTTAAATAAATAGTATCTTTCTAGTTAGAGGTATTAATGGTTCAGAACTTTTCCTCTTTGCTTTTTAATCATGCGTTTAGATTTCTGGGAGTCAAACAACTATCAGTTAAGTTAATCTTAGTTTTAGTTTCTTGTAAATTTTAAGTCTGATGTTAAAGTATAATGATCCATTGAAGTTAACAAATCTAAATAAGTCAAGGAAAAGTTATTGCTTGGATTGACATTTAAGAAACAAAAATTGGTGAAATGGTTTATGTTGTAGTTAATAACTTTTCTATTGTAGTCAATGTTTTCTGGAATGTAGCATTCTTATAGACAATTTTGCTTATATAGGAATACAGGATTTTTAAAATTAAATTAACCCCTTTCTATAAATCTTTATTTCCACTGTTATGTATAATTTAATTTTCTTAAAATATGTAATTCTAGTTTTTGGAGATCTTTCATGAGCCTAACATGTAAATAATATAATATTTAGAAAGTATCTGGAAGGATCAGAAAATATATTTTATAGTAACGCTCTCTGATATTTTAAATTGTAATAGAATGTTTGGAAAGTATAGCAATTTATAGGGATGTTGCTAGGTTTTTCTTTTTCAAAATGTCTGCTTTTTCTTTGGTAGTGAGTACTTAGTTAATCTGAACTAGAAAATGATTTGCAATTTCAATCACTGTTCAAAATGTCAAGTAGTATTATTGTTATTGCATTGTTTTTAAAAATCAGTTCAAAGGATTAATGAGTCCAATGTGTGCTAACCCAGAGTTTTAAAAAGCCATGTCCCAGCTGATGTGCACTTGTCAATGCTGCCTTGATGCTTTTTTTCCTCCTTTATGAGGATTTTCATTTTCTCTGTGTTTATTCTCCTTTTAGCCAAAGAATATTCCCTGCTCTCTGTTAAAGGCCATATTCTTTCTAACCTCATCTGAATTGTATTCTTCAGAATCATAGTCTACTCTGTTTATCTTCATGGAATTCCTGAACAAGATGTATACAACATGTCTGAGCATCTAATTTGGTCCTCACTTATTTATTTCCCAAGGAGCAATTCTTTGATTGCCAATATGTCTCCCATCTTTTGTAGGAAATTGAAACAAATAGGGACTGACCATTCACTTTGGGACATTAAATTTGACCAGTGCAACTTAAACACAGTTCTAAACTATAGGCAATTGAAACCCCATGGTTAGAAAAGAAAGAGCCTGTTTATGGAAAAAGTCTATTGTATGGTATAACGGAGGCAGTTCAATGGCATATTCTTTTTCATCATAGAAATTGGTCATGAATATGAACATGTAATGATGAACAAAGACCTACTTCTTTATTGCTAGTATCTCTGCTGTCTTTTCACCTCCTGATCTTCAAAAGATAAACTGGCCTTTGATGTTAGGTTACATGTCTGATAAGAAAGTTCTTTGAATTGCATCATTTGGCAGGCTCTTAGGTAAAGGAATGCACGAAGATTGTAAAAGGAAAACTCCTGTGTTCTATTTCTGGCTTCTTTTCTATAGATTATAAAATGTGAACATAGATTAAATAGGCAATGTAAAAATATTTTGGAAAATTGAGAAAGCTGCATCATTTCGCCATTCATTTCACTAATGCAATAAAGAACTAGGTATTGATATTCTTCATTTTTGAGGTATCCAGAATATCCAATTATTTATGATGATTTAAGGAAAAAATATGAGAATTCTCATTTATTTTATTGAATCTCAGGTTTATTTCTACCTCTCATTACATCCCCAAATTCTTATTTCAGTTTAATATAAATATATTAGTATAAAAGCTGATGAGAGAGATTAATATAAAAACATAGATTATTTAAAACAAAAAATTCTGCTATCCAACTGATTTATTTGCATTGCTTAAAGAAGTATAAAGAACTATATTTACCTCTATATTTCTTGTATTTTTAAAATTTCATTTCCATTTGGCTCAATGACAGAGAATTTTAATAGGTAAAACTTAATGGATATTGTGGCTTGTCTAAAAAAGAGCTTAAGGGGAAAATAGCATTTCGTCCAGTCCTCATACACAACTCATTTGCAAAAATTATTTTAATTATGCTGATTAAAGTAAATGTTATTTTTTTACATGAAATGTTACTTTGTACTCTCTTAAATATGTTAGTGAGGAAGCATTATTGGATTGAGTTTGAAAATTTATATGTGGGGTAGTTAGGTGGTGCACTGGATAGAGCACCAGCCCTGAAATCAAGAGGACCTCAGTTCAAATTTGACTCGGACATTTAACATTTCCTAGCTATGTGAACCTGGGCAAGTCACTTAACCCAATTGCCTCAAACAAACAATAAATAAATTTTATGTCTAAAATTAATGAAATTTGCAAAAACTTAAAAAGAGCTAATTCTCAGTGTTTCTCTTTAGACTTTTTCTATTTCTCTTAAGGGTAGTACCACCAGTCTTCCAGTTGCCCAGATTTGTGACATTAATATCACCTAACACATATCATTTACTCTTAACCCATGTGTCCATTCATTTACAAAATCTTATCATTTTTACCTCTTCAATATCTCTTACATCATCCCTTTCTTTAGACTTAAATGACTCCCTTCTCACTTCAGGCCTTTGTCACATATGCCTATCACTACGATAGCCTCCTTGTTTTTTTTTCTCTTGCTTTAGTTCCTCTCTTATCACTCCCATCTCCAACCATTGATTTTCCTTAAAAGGTCCGACTCTGTCATTCCCCTATAATTAGTTAGCTACAGTAGCTTTATTCCCATTTATGACCTTTTATGACCTTGTTATGAACATGGGAAATAGTCCTTCTTTGCTATTCCCATATAGCAGTCTATTTCCTTTCTCCTTGACATCACACTAGATGTTGCTCATAAACAGAATTCATTTTTCCTCTTCTCTACTTCTTAGAATTCTTAGAGTTCTTTAGTTTAATCTTAATTGTTAAATTCTGAATGGAACCTTTTCTGATTTCAGCAGCTGCTAGTGGCTCTTTTCTCTTTTTTTCTACAAATAATCCTGTATCTATTTTGTATCTGATGCAAAATATCTATACAAGTATATATCTTCCTCAATTATTTTCTTATAGGCAAGGTCCATTTCACTAAATGTTTTTAGTTGAATGGAATATTCTTGTAGTTGAAGCCTTTTGCTGGACCATATATCGTGCTACCAAACAGCAGTCAGAAGGAGAAAAAGTACGAGTTGGAGATGACCTAATTTTAGTCAGATACTTGGGAAGTACAAAATAGTACGGTGATTTTATATATAAAATAATGTTGCAATGGGCTACATAGTGATTAACAAAATTCTCTTCCTAAGTTTAGATAACAATTAACTCATATCAATTATTTACAAGGGATCTTGATTTGATTTAGTAAAATAATATTATAATTGGGTTTGAGGAATCTTTCATTAAGATGCTGCTGTTTAACTTCCTACATGATGTAAGTCCCTTAAATGTTCTGAGTTGCAGTTGTCTCAATCAAGAAGTCTATCTGAGAAGGAATAAAAAAGAATCCCATACTAAGTTTGTAGTCCAGGCCAAATCTTAGAAGTGACTTTCTGTGTGACATGGGAAATCTTCTCGCACTTAGTTATTAAGTGCTCCAATTTGTCTTGACACAGGGAATTACTTATACTGAAAACACAACTGATGCCGGATATATTCTTATTATAGAGGAGAAAATAGGAGTTTAGAGACTTTGTCCCCAAATCAAAGAGAAATGTAGTGTTTGAAGTGAGCTTTGAGCTATTACTATAGTATTGTTAATATTATATTCTAATATTATATGATTATTGGTGCTTTAAGATGTGATTTCAAAATGTCATAAAAATTTATGTGAACTGATACATAGTGAAACAATGAAGAAGTAGAACAAGTTATACTATAGCATCAATATTACAAAACATTTGAAGACTGTCCCTAACTGACGAAGAATGAAAGGAGTAGAACTAAGAGAACAATTTCTATAACAAAATTGTAAGGATGATCAACATTTAAGAATAGTGACCATTCATGATCCCAGAGAATTGATAGCAAATCATGCTTTCCAGTAAAGAGCAGCAATAGAGTAGGATGAAGAATGTGTGTGCCCCACACACATATAACCCAACGTGGATGTGTTTGTGTGTATGTTAATATATGTACACTGTAGCGAGCTGTCGTCTCCAGAAGCTGCCAGATCGCTCTCTGGGAAGAGATCTGTTGTGTCTACTCAAATCTCTCAGACAGATTCTTCTTCCTGTAGAGAACCATTGTCTCCAGGCAGTTGCCGTTAACTCTTGTCTAGAGAAGTGACTTCCCTTCCTGCAGAGAGCCCCGTCAGGCCTGATGTAATGCAGAGACTTCTTCTATCTCTGGAGTGGTGTCCTCTTTTATCCTCCCAGAGAATGGGCGTGGGATAATGCAAGGGCTTCTGGGAAGAAGTACTCCAACCAATGAGCTTGCTCCCCTTATCAAGTCAACCTGAGTTCTCACCTTGTCATTGTTCAGACAACCTGAATTCTCACCTTGTCATTGTCCAGACAACCTGAGTTCTCACCTAGTAATCCTAACAATACACAAAGACAAATAGCCATTGAAAGAAGTCGCTTGACTATGCATATTTGTTGGGAGAAATTTATTTTTCTTTTCAATGGGGAGGGAGAAAAAATAATTGGTTTTCAATTTTGAATAATGGAGAGGTTAGAAATGTGATAGATGTGAAATGTTGTGTATACTTTCAAATGAGGACATTATAGTATTGTTTAGCGTAAATATTTTACTTTATTACAAGAGATTTCTAAGGAGATGGTTGTAATCTGTAAATGTTTGCAATGTAAAAACAAGACAACAAACCTTTATTTTTAAAGAGAAAATTGAACCTGTTTTTCCTAACTCTGAGGCCACTATTCTGTCTACAGTGTCTTGCTATCTCTCTACATATGGATGAATGTGTGTTTATTAGACCCAGCATATGAAAAAAAAATCTGGCATTAGAATCAGAAAGATCTAAGTTCAAATGTTGTCTCAGATGTTAGCTTTGTGACTCTGGTCAAATCATTGAATCTTTTCGCAGCTTCAGGTTTCTCATATGCCAAACAGGGCTAATGGCACAAAGTTGTTAAGAAGATTAAATGAGACAAAATATGTAAACAGCTTTGTACACTTTAAAGTCCTATTATTGTTAGCATCTTCAGGGAGGCTGAACTCATCTCCTCCCATGGCTGCCCATTCTACCTTGGAGTAGTTTTAATTGTCTGGATCTCTTCCTTACACCAAATTTCAATTTGCCTCTCTGTAACTTTCTATCCTTTCATAGTAGTTCTGCTTTCTGAGCTTAAGCAGAATAAGACTATTCTCCTCCATGTAACAGTCCCTCAAATACTTGAAGATAGCTATCATCTTTTCCTTTTACCTCTGTCTTTTCCAAGTTAAATTCCCCTAATTCTTTGAAATGATATTGCACTACGTGACCATCTCACCATCCTGATTACCCTTTCTTTGTGCTTTCCAGTATATTTTTTTCCTTTTGGAAATGTGATAAACCATCAGTACTCCACAAGTGACATATCTAAGGAAGAGTAAGGTGAGAATACCCTCAGAGTAATTAAAAGCAGCAGTGCCTAATGTTACACAAGTAAACATAAGTCCTGGGAAAGTTTTGCTGAGGCTACTATGTCTTTGTTGTGAATAAACCAAATATTTAAGAAATTAACCTGCCCTCAGTGAGTCACACAGACATTTAATAGACATATTATAGGGACATATTACTACCGAGCAGTAATTCATGTGCTAACACTGGCTCCTGATTCCAAAAGAAGTATTGAGATTTTAGAACTTTAGTCAAGTAGTGCTATATGAATAAGGTTTAGCTAGCAAAGTACCTAAATTTCCTTAGTATATTTTTCTTAAAATTTCTTAAAATTTTTTATGTTCTTCATTTTTTTTGGTTTGTTTTGTTTTTTCATTAAGT
Organism: Sminthopsis crassicaudata; assembly: GCF_048593235.1. NCBI lineage: Eukaryota > Metazoa > Chordata > Mammalia > Dasyuromorphia > Dasyuridae > Sminthopsis > Sminthopsis crassicaudata. Next base: position 307,697,827 of record NC_133621.1, on the reverse strand, counting down.
ATTCTTTAAAGTTAATTTGATTTTATCTTGGGCTGTTTGTAGAACTTTAAATCTGTGACCAGTCTATTCTTCCAAGATGTAAAAAGACAGAATCAGGTGACTAGAATTCTATACCAGAAACTTGCTGTCCTTTATCAACTCCCAGATAACAAAGCTGTACACTGCAAATACAAATCCCCCAAATCCTTAAGAATTCAGGAAGTCAACTGGGGTCTGTACCACTGCAGACCAAACTGTTATCCACAACAGCCTAGACACTGAATCAGAAAAAAAACGTAGGAATGTAAGATATGTCACCTTACTGAATAATTATAATCTCCAAACCACATGGGATGAAAATGTCACCCAAATATAGAGACATAAGAGAAGAAAGTACAGCCTGGGAAGAAATCACAGTGTGTGTCATAATTGCTAGACTGTCTCTAACTAAAATTATCCCAAAGATGCCTTTGGAGATGCATCGGAAAATGAGCTTTTAATTTTCATTAATTGCATTAATTCAATTTTTATTCATTCATTAGTGAGCATTTCAGTGCTCATTAAATTAATTTAAAAAGTTTAAATCCATTTCATCTACCTGTACAGTAATCAATAGAACATTAAGTATAATAAACAATAGCAGGGTAGTGACTGGACCTGAATTGTTTCTTTCCAAAATCTACCAAAAACGAAATGACCAAATGAGACGATTGTATAGAGTGATCCAAAAGTCTTGGTAAAGGTTTAAGCTTTAAAGGAAGATTAAAATTGCACTAAGACTTTTGGGATACAATGTACAGTGCTGACTTCAGTGTTTTTAAAGACCTTTCCATAAGGTGCCTCTTCTCAGCCTCAAAACACCCCAAAAGATAAATACTAAAGGTTTAATTATCCCTATTTTAAATAGACCACCTCTCAGGGAGGTGAGTGAACTGCCCAGACTCACAGTTGATAAGTGTCAGAGACTGATTTGAATTCAGCTCTCTGGTGACACTTAGTCTAGTGCTCTCCCTGAAATGCTACTTGTTAATAATTTAGCCTGATAAAACTAGGCAGAAAGCTCTGTTTTGAGGTAAATAGGAGGAAGACATTCAGTCCTTCAAAAGGCAAAAGTTCTACATTTAAAAATCTTCATTCTTTCAAATATGACCTTTCTAAGAGATGTTAAGTAATGGGATTAAGTGCTGCAGGCCCTGCCCATTGTGGTCACCAATTTCTATCTCTCCCCTTCTAAATTGCCTTGTGTATATTTTCTAATAGGTTTTGGTATATATGTCATCCCTGCTCTTCCTCCAATGGAATATAAGCTTTTTAAGATGAAGGATTCCTTAAATTATGGTACGTGAAGCAGTATGATCTGTTCTATAAGAAATGACGAGCAGGCTGATTTCAGAAAAAGCCTGGAAAAACTGAGATGAATTGATATTGAGTGAAGTAAGCCCAACCAATAGAACATTACAATAGCAGCAAGATCATGTGATGATCAACTACCAGAGATTTAGCTCTTTTCATCAATACAGTGATGACAGTTCCAAGAGACCAGGGAGAACTATGGAGATTGAATGTGGATCAAAGCATATTATTTTCACATTTTGGTGAGCTTTTTTTTCATGGGTTTTCCCTTTTGTTCTGAGTTTTCTTTCCTATCATGACTAATATGGAAATATGTTTAAAGTAATTGCACATATATAGCATATCAGATTGCATCTTACTTTTGTAGGAGGGGAGAAGAAGAGAGGGAGAAAAAAAATTGGAGCTCATAATCTTACAAAAATGAATGCTGAAAACTATTTTACATGTAATTGGAAAAATAAAATACTGCTGAGAAAAAAGGTGAGGGATTCTCTCTCTCTCTCTCTCTCTCTCTCTCTCTCTCTCTTTTTGTCTATGTATCACTTCAAATCCTTTGCACCTAATACTCTACCTTGCACACACTGGAGAACAAATAAATGTCTGTTCAGTAAAATCAAATTGGCATGTATGTTATAAAACTCCATGTTCACACATGGATTGACTGGTAAACAATTTTATAGATAAATTACAAAATCTTAGAGACGATTTTGGGGGAAAATCCTCAGTGGTGGGAGTCAAGTGACTTCATGACAGAGAATCAGAACATGTGCTCTGTATACACTAAAAGTGGACGATACAGGCTGGAGTACAGGAACAAACAAGGTTTGCAATAGAGGCCAAGGATGTCTAGCTCACTTTCTGTTCATATGAAGCTCTTCATTTGCATTCCTTGTCAGAGAGTAATGATTATTAAATTGTCTCTTCACACAGCATTAGAAAGATCCCTTGGGAGTTGAGTACTGTTGGTGAATGATGACTTTAATTACTTTTATATTCCATTGTTCTTAACAATAAGGGGGAGGGAAAGAACACGAGAAGAAAAACATAGAAATATTTTAGTATTCTTGTCAACTTGCTAATGGCTGGTATTTCTGTCCTGTGGGCATTTATCTACATATCCATGTGTTCATCCACCCTTATGGTACAGGAACACTTACCTACCTGCTAAATGCAATTATGCCATTTTGTGTACTCAAGTGAGAAAAGTGTCACCAGCATAATCCCGAAAGATAGGATGATAATATGTAACTGTCAGAATGAGATGTGTAAATTAGATCACTTAAACTTCATGTCCTTAAGCAATTTAGTGACAGAGTCTTCATATGAAATTGAGTAAAACTTAGCTTTAAACATTGGCAGCAAATTTTCCATCAATGAAAACTGAAGCTACAAACTGTAATATATGTTGGGTGTTGTTAGGTTCTTACTAAGCTAATGAGATAATGAGATATTAAGTTGTTACTAAGTGCTAAGTCGGTACTTAACACTTCTCTAGTTTGGGCCTTTACTGGGAGTTTTATTTCTGTGAACTCCTGGTTGAAGTAATTTTTCCCAGAAACCTTTGCATTATCCCACACATAGAGAAGAGTCTCTGCTCTAGGTCAGAGTTGGAGTGTCTATCTGGAGGAGAGAGAGTCTTGTCTGGGCCAGACCTGAGGCTGCTCTCCAGAGGAAGAAGAAGTCACTACTTTGAACCAGAGTTGGCAGCAAATGTCTGAAGACAAGGGCTCTCTATAGGAAGAAGAATCTGTCTGAGAGATTTGAGTTGACACAGCAGATCTCCTCCCAGAGAGCGATCGGCAGCTTCTGGAGACAACAGCACATTACAGGGTGTCATGGTGAAGATAAAAGGATCAACTCCTGTGAAAATCTTTTGGGAGTATTAAAACTATCAGCTCATGTTTTTTTTTTTTTTTTTTTTTTTTTTTTTTTTTTTTTTTTTCCTCTGATATCCATATTATCAAGGAACTTTTGCCTCTACTAGTTATGAGAGGATTTTGGAGTGCCATGTTCTGTTTAGTTGTGTTTTTTTTTTTTTATTTTATTTTGCAGGATTGTTGTTTTCTAACTCTGGTGACCCCAGTGAGGGAAAAAACCTCACAGATGTTAATTAGAAAACAATAGCTAAATAGGTAGAAGAGACATCCTACTCAATGTGTCCATATATTTCTATTTCAAAAAGATTCCAACTAATAGTTACTTTGTGAGAATATGCAGAATGCAAATAGAAGGTTTTCTTTTTAGATTGCTGATGTAACTGAAGGAAATCTAAAGTGGGAGACAGACTTATATGGTAATAATCTGGGCTGATAAAACTTAACCCTGGAGTAAAAAGTAACAAAGTCACCTAATCCTCTGTGTTGCACATACTGCAGAACAAATAAATGTCTGTTCAATATAATCAAATTGGCATGTATGTTACAAAAGTCCACGATCACACATGGATTGACAAACTGGGACAAGGTCTTTTTTTTTTTTTTTTTTTTTTTTGCTGGGGGAGGACGAATATTTCCAACTGTGGTAGAAGAGATCAAAGGGGCTGAGTTAGGTAATGGACTTTTCCAAGGTAGAGAGAGTCCCAGGACATATACACTTCCCTAAGGGAAGCAAAGACCCATTTGGGAAAACATTAGTAGTAACTTCTAAGGTACTAGGGACATAGTCTCAGCCATACTATGTATGGTTAAGTATCTTTTTAAATGTAGGATTAAAATTTTCAATTGTCACATATACAAACATTTTTAGCATTCATTTTTTTTAAATCTGAGCTTCAGATTCTCTCCTTTCTCTCTGCCTAAAGCCTCCCCTGCATTGAGAATGGAAGCATTTTAATAGAAGGTATACCTATATAGTTATGTAAAACATTTCCATAATAGTCATGTTGTAACAGAAACCCCCCGCCCAGAAAAAGTTCAAGAAAAATGAAGAAAGTTTTAAAAATAGTATACTTCAGTCTGCATTCAGACTGTCAGTTCTTTCTTTGAATGGACAGCATGTTTCATCCTTGTCTTGGATCACTGTATTGCTAAGAAGAGTTATTTTACTATTTATTGTAAGAGTCCCCTAATCATCCACTCTCTCTCCTTTCTGTCCCAAACTCTAAACTATCTTCCACACAGCTCCCAAAGTGATACCCTTGAATAACAGGTTAGATTGTCAGCCTCATGCTCAGGAAGCTTTAAGTGTTTCCCTTTTGCCTCTGGGATACACTATATTGGGTGCTGTGTCATTTGAACTCTAGCACAATACATCTCTGACCTACTTTTCCATATTGATTTCATCTTGTTTCACTGTCTCCACTTCTTGTAACCGTTCCATTTACACTCTATCTCCTGCCTCTTCACAAGTTAATTGCTATCCCAGGAGTGCTTTGCATTCTCACCTCTTTTTTGGAATCAGTGATTTCCTCCAAGGCTCATTACAAGTATCTGCTTCTTGAAGTGGTCCTTCCTGATCTCTCTTGTTCTCCTAGAGGTGGCTGGATAGCATACTGAAGTGACCTGGAGGCAAGAAGAGTGAAGATCAGAATAATTACTGGCTATGTGATCTTGGACAACTCATGCCACCTCAGTTTACCTCAGTTTTCAACTGTAAAATGGGAATAAATAATATTACCTATCTCAAAAAATTGTTGGGAAGAGCAAATGAGACGAAATTTTAAAAAAGCACTTTGCACAGTACATGGTACATAATAGGCACCATACCATGCTTCTCTTTTCTTGCCCTCCAATATGGTAAGGCAAAAATTGGCAGTTCCTTTGAGGTGAAAGATGGAACCGCCACATATTCCCAAGGCATGTGGTAGAATATCACCAGAGACGCAAAGTACCCAAGGATGATAACTGACAGGATCATGTTAGAGGGGAAGCCCCCCATGGATTTTAGCCCCTTGTACAAAAACTTAGCTCATTTTTCCTTCTTTAGAACTTTGAATTGTTCAGAATATTTTGAAAACAAATCTCCTTTGTCAACTTATGCGGACATGAAAATTCCTCCCCAAAACATAATAGAGCAATAATATCTAGTCACTGACAGATTGATTTTGATAGAAAGCATGGGCTAACTCTTTGGGCCTTCTTCAAAACCCACCCTCATTTAATAGTAGGACATGTTCCAGAAGTAATTGTGTTGCCATTTCCATTTGGATGTTGTGCTTTGATCTTACACTTGCATCTCTTAAACACCTGAACCTTGACATTAATGATTGCATCCATTGTGCATTCATGTTAATGTCCACATTAATGAATCTAATTCCCAAATGGGAACCTAAGGGAGGTGCCTGTGATCTTCTTACAGCCCTTAGCTGACTACCATATATTCCTTATCTTCCTTATCTGTCCTCTGTTACTCCCAATAGAGGTAATACTAAGGCACTCACTATGAGAAATTACCTGCTTGAGGGTATAATGTCTCTTTTTCCCCCAGTTAATCTGGTTGAAATCCATTAGCAACAGAAAAGAAAAGAAAAGAAGTTTTGGGTTCTGAGTGAACTTGGAATTCTGAAATCTTGATGCCAAATTAATTGTAATATCTTGGGAAATCTTGACATGGCTTCCTTTTCCCCCCTCACCTTGCCCTAAGGATGTAATTTAGGATTCATGATGAAGACATTTTTCTAATAGCTTTAATTCTGCACCCAGCCTGATCACTAACACAATACTAGAGAAACAAGAGGGACTAAGAAGCCTTAATTACTTTTGAAATTGTGCATCAGTGCATCAGGGCATCAGTGCAATACAAATATTAGACACGTGCATATTGGGAAGGAAAAGCTCATTTCTGTTACAATGAAATGATAATATTCTCCCCAATATGAATACTGAGTTGACTTCACATATTCATATTTCAAACATGTATTCAGAGATGATGGGCCACCAGCATCTCTTTTCTATGACAGATGATCATATCAGAACTTTGAAGGGCTTTTGATGCTTTGACAGATGATGATATCAGAGCTTTTGAAGCTTCTTAAACTGTGGGTTGTAAATCCTAATGGTGTAAGGTAATTAAATATAAACTCATGAAAATTTAACATTTCACTAATATTTAATTCTGTAGGTAAAAATAAATCCAGCACATTTGTATGTATAATTTCTTTTACATAAATGATAAATTATAAATATCGAAAACATATACATTTATATGATTATATAAATAGATATTTATTTATATTATATATGTGTTATATAAATATGTTTTTAAATAAATTTCTTAATGATTTACTATCAGCAAATATTTCATTTGGATCTCTATTTTAGATAATATATACAATGGGTCATGTAAAAATCTCTCAGAAAAAGGGCTGTGAGAGGGCAAAGTTCAAGCAGCTTTGATTTAGTCTACCATTCTATTTTATAGATGGAAGTTGCAATCTTGAGAAATTGTGTGGTTTTCCCAAGGGCTTGCATGCGGTTAGAGGGATGATTGGCATTTGAACAAAAGATCCTTCAATTCCCTTTCCAGGCTCCAGGTCCATTTCCATTAAATGGGAAAATTAAATATTATTTTTTGCTTGCATATTCAGTTCCCAGTTGTCATTCCCTCTCCCTGTCAACCCACATTAGAAAAGGTCAACATTTATTATAGATATATGTGTGAAACCATACAATAGATACTTCCATATATCAATTTTCCCTCTGCAGGTAGTTAGCATTTTCCTTCAGAAGTCCCTCAGAGTTAATTTGAAATTTCCTGTAACTCAGAAGAGCTTAGTCATTCAGGTTTACTCTTCCACTTATTTTGCTGTACCCCAATATTCTCCTAGCTCTGCTCTTCCCTCAGCATTAGTTCCTGTATGTTTTCCATATTTTAAAAAAAATTAACTTGTTCATTATTTTTAAAAACACAATGGTGATCCTTTGGATTCATATTCTACAAATTAATCACCCCTAGCCCAGTGGAGGGGCATCCCCTGAATTTCCAGTTCTTTGCCACCACAAAATGAGCTGCTGTAATTATTTTTGTGTAGGTCGTACTTTTTCTTTCTATTAAAAAAAAAAAAAAATCACTCTGGGGTTTGGACACTCCCATCAAGGGCAGCCTGAAAGCTCCCGAAGTCCCCCTCCCCCTGCTTTTGTTGCCAAGGCCTGCTCGGGGCTTGCAGGGGACGTGGTCAACGATTGGCTGTCTTCCTCAAGGAAGGCGGGGTTTCTGTTGTAGGAGTCTGGATTGTTCTGCCCCTTCACTGAAATGAAGAAGACTTTACCTGAGGGCTGTCTAAATTGTCCTGGAGGGGGAATGGAGCTTCACTTTTTACTTTTTTCGGGTTTTCCCCTCCCCCATTCATTTTGAGAGAGAATTTTTAAATTGCTTGGAGAGAAGTTTGCTGCCTGTCTGGGAAGGGTGTCTCCTGCTGTTTTCCCTCTATTTTTACCTCAGGTGCTGGCTATGTCCAATGAACCATTAAATGCTGAGAGCTTTCTAAATTGCCTGGGGGGGGGCAATGTTGTTTCACTCTTTACTTTTTTCGGGTTTTCCTCTCCCCAATTCATATTGAGAGGGAATTTTCTAATTGCTCGGAGGGAAGTTTGCTGCCGGTCTGGGAGCGTGTCTCCGGCCGTTTTCCTGCCATTTTTACCTCAGGTGCGTGCTATGTGGAATGAACCATTAAATGCTGAGGGCTTTCTAAATTGTACTGGAGAGGTAATGTGGTTTCACTCTTTACTTTTTTCGGGTTTTCCCCTTCCCAATTCATTTTGAGAGAGAGTTTTTAAATTGCTTGGAGAGAAGTTTGCTGCCGGTCTGGGAAGGGTGTCTCCTGCCGTTTTCCCGCCATTTTTACCTCAGGTGCTGGCTATGTGGAATGAACCATTAAATGCTGAGGGCTTTCTAAATTGTCTGGGGGGGGGATGGTGTTTCACTCTTTACTTTTTTCGGGTTTTCCCCTCCCCAATTCATTTGGTGAGGGAATTTTTAAATAGCTTGGAGGAAACTGCTTCGGGTCTGGGAGCGTGTCTCCTGCCGTTTTCCCGCCTCTTTCCCCTCAGGTTCTGGCTATGTGGAATGAACCATTAAAAGCCTAGGACTTTCTAAACTGCGTTGGCTGCCCTGTAGTTTCCCTCTTTCCTTTTTTCTGGCTTTCCTCTTTCCAATTCACTTTAGAGAGAGTTTTTAAATTGCTCGGAGAGGAATTTGCTGCAGGTCTGGGAAGTCTGTGGTTTTCCCGCCATTTTCCCCTCGGATCCGGGCTTTGTTGAAGGAGCCTTTAAAATCCGGGAAGCACAAATGGTAAAACCAGAAGGTTTGTTTTTTTCCCCCAATAGCCTAGAGGGAGCCTTTTATTTCAGTGAGGAGATTAAGGTAGAGAAGAAGGAGTTTGGATTGAGTTCACACAGGTAAATAGCAGGAGGGTTGTGGCCCACACGTTTGGAGAAGTCCTCTGCACCAGCTCCATAGAATCTGCTGAAAAGTGGGGAAGCCTTTTATCCTCCACACACCTCTCATTCCTCCTTTATAAACGAAGTCCCATGTGGTAGAGAGGTCTGAGTGCTTCATCCAACCCGCTCCTTCTAGAAAGTGGTAATGTTGGCTGTGACAACTTGGTTTCTGCTGTGAATCATTACATGGAATTAGCAGGTCCCTGAAACCCCACAGCCGAAAGGGACCTGGGTATCATCTAGCCCAAAGCTTCTTAAAGTGTGGGTGTAACCCCTCATGGGTCAGGTCACTGAATGTAGGGGTCAGGAAAAATTAATATTCCACCAATATTTAATTCTGTAGGTAAAAGCAGCCCATCTCATTTGTAGACACATTTTCTTTTCCATAAAGGATAAACTTATAAATATAGCAAATATATATTTAGATGACATATAAATATTTATGTTTATATAATATGTATGTTTATAAATATATACATATGTTTTTACATATTTTACTTTATTATTTACTATCAGCAAATACTTGATCTCGATATCAATTTTAGAAACTTATATGCTGTCAAAGTTCCTCAGAAAAAGAGCTGTGAGTGGGAAAAGTTTAAGAAGCTTTGATTGAATGTACCATTCTCTTTTACAGATGGGAAACTGAAATCTTGAGGAATTGGGAGGTTTTCCCACGGGCTCACATGGGGTTAATGGTATGAGTGGCATTGGAACAAAAGATTTTTTAAACTCACATTCCAGCCTCCCGTTCCATTTCCATGAAAGATGAAAGTTCTACCATTAAAAATATTAACTTTTTTGCATCTTCAGTTCCCAGCTGCCTTTCCCTCTCTCTCCCAAGCCCACATTAGAAAAGGTCAACATTTTATATACACACACACACACACACACACACCCCTATATATATATATGTATACATCACACTATATAATAGATATTTCCATATATCTATTTATTCTCTGCAGGTGGATAGCATTTTCCTTCAGAAGACCTTCACAGTTAATTGAAATTTCCTGTAACTCTGAAGAGCTTAGCCATTCATCGTTACTCTTCCACTAATTCTGCTGTACCCTAATATTCTCTTGGTTCTGCTCTTCCCTCAGCATTAGTTCATGTAAGTTTGGCATATTTTAAAAAATCAACTTGTTCATTATTTTTTAAAGCAAAATGATATTCCATTATATTCATATTTTATAAATTAATCATCTGTAGCCCTATGGATTGGCACTCCTCAGTTTGTAGCTCTTTGCCACCACAAAATGAGCTTGCATAACTATTTTTGTGTATATACAAAGTCTTGTTATTTCTTTAAAAAAAAACAAAAAACAACAACTCTCTGGGATTTGGACGATCCCATCAAGTGTAGGCTGAAAGCTCCTGAAGGCCCTCCCTCTGCTTTTGTTGCCCCTAGGCCTGCTCCTGGCTTGTGCTTGATATGGCCACATATTGGGGGCCTTGGTTAGGGAGGAGGGAATTTTCGGTGTGGGAGTCTGCATTGTTCTGGGTTCTTCTGGTCCCTCACTCCAATGAAGCAGACTTCACCTGAGCATTTTCTAAATTATCTGGGGGGTCAATGTTGTTTCACTCTTTACTTTTTTCGGGTTTTCCCCTCTCCAATTCATTTTGGGAGAGAATTTTTAAATTGCTTGGTGGGAATTTTGCTGCAGGTCTTGGGAGGGTGTCCCCTGCCTTTTTGTTTAATGAGCAATTAAAATCCCAGAAGCAGGAATGCTAAAACCAGAAGTGTCTTTACCCATAGCCTAGAGAGAACCCTTCATTTCAGTGAGGACATGAATGCAAAGAAATGTGAATTAGTTTCCTGAAGTCTCCCAGCTAATGAGCAGCAGTGCTGGGGCAGGCAACCCTGGAGAAGTCTTCTACTCCAGCAGTAAAGAATCTACTGAAAAGTGGGTAAGTCTTTTATCCCCAGTAGACCACATATTGTAACTTTCTAATGTCTGAACCCAACTTCCAAAATTCTCCTAGAAATTCTTAATGTTAGATGTAACAACATGGTTTGTCCTGTACAGCGTTACATTGAGTTTGCAGTTCAATGAAACTCCTTCGCAGAAGGGTCCTTGTGTATCTTCTAGTCCAAAGCTTCTTAAACTGCGGGTTGTAACCTCTAATGGCGTCAGGTAACTGAATATAGGGGTCATGAAAAATTAATATTCCAACAGTATTTAATTCTGTAGGTAAAAATATCTGTCTCATGTGTATGAACATTTCCATTTTCATAAATGACAAAATTATATATATATATATGTGTACATATATATATATATATATATATATATATGTATGTATGTATGTATGTTTATATGATGTATAGGTCTTTTTCTTTCTTTTAAAAAAATCTCTCTGGTGTTTGGACACTCCCATCCAGGGTAGGCTGAGATTTCCTGAAGCGCCCCTTCTCCTGCTTTTTTTACCCTAAGGCCTGGTGTGGGTCTGTGCTGGATGTGGTCAACTATTGGCCAACTTGTTTAGGGAGGGCAGAACTTCTGGTGTAGGAGTCTGGATTGTTCTGGTCCCTCATTGCAGTGAAGCAGTCTGTACCTGAAGGCTTTCTAAATTGTTTTGGGGGGCAATGTTGTTTCACTGTTCCCTTTTATTGGGTTTTTCACTCTTCAATTCATTTTGAGAAAGTTTTAAAATTTCTTGGAGGAAAATTTGCTGCAAGTCGGGGGATGGTATTGCCTGCCTTTCCTAAATGTACCTCTGTGCAAATAACTACATCTGTGCAATAAGGGTACCTCTGTTCAAGTAAATGTACCCCTGTACAAATAACTACCACTGTGCAAATAGTTATATATGTATGAAAATAACAACATCTGTTGAAACATATATAGCTCTGTACAAAGACATGTATCTCTGCAGTAATATGTATACCTCTGTGGAACTAACTGTATCTCTCTGCAAATAACTCGCTCTGTGCAAATAACTATAACTGCATGGAAATAACTATCTCTGTGCCAATAAGTAGAGCTTTGTGCAAATATGTTTACCTGTGTGTAAATAAGAGTACCTTTATGCAAGTAAGTATACCTCTATGGAAATAACTGCCTCTGTGCAAGTAAGTGTACCACTGGGGAAATAAGTGTACCTCTGTGCAAATATTTACCTCTGTGTAGATAATTATACCTGCATGGAAATAATGATCCCTCTGCAAAAAAGTGTATATCTGTGCGAATAACTGTATCTCTCTGCAAAAAAGTGTATCTCTCTGCAAATAAGTGTATCTCTCTGCAAATAAGTGTATCTCTCTGCAAATAAGTGTATCTCTCTGCAAATAAGTGTACCTATGTGCAAATAAGGATACCTCTGTTTAAATAAATGTACTTCTGTACAAATAACTACCACTGTGTAAATATTTATACATGTGGAAAAAAAGTATAGCTCTGTGTAAATAAGTGTATTTGTGCTAAAATACATGTCCCTCTGTGTAAATAATTGTACATCAGGGCAAATAACTGTACCTCCCTGTAAATAACAGTACCTCTGTTTAAATAACAGTACCTCTGATTAATAACAGTACCTTTGTGTCAATAATTATTCTTGTCTGGAAATAACTAACTCTGTGCAAATACATATACCTGTGATATGTGATAATTATACCTGCATGGAAATGATGATCTCTGAGAAAAAGTGTACCTCTGGGCAAATAAATGTATCTCTCTGTAAATAAGTGTACCTCTGTGCAAATAACTACATCTGTGCAAATAAGGGTACCTCTGTTGAAATAAATGTACACTTATACAGATTACCCCTGTGCAAACAATTCTATATGTATGTAAAAAACTACCTCTGTGGACATAAATATAGCTCTGTGCAAATAAGTGTACCTCTGTGAAAGTAACTATACCTCTATGAAAATAACTATCTCTGTGCAAATATTTGTACCTCAGGACAAATAACTCTACCTCCCTGCAAATAACCCTACCTCTGTACAGATCAGTTTACCTCTTTGAAATATAAATATATAAATATGTTTTAAATATATTATTTTATGATTAAATATCAGCAAATAGTTGATTTGGATATCTATTTTAGACACTTTTATACCTTAGTTCATGGAAACATACCTCAGCAAAAAGGGCTGTGAGAAGGAAAATTTTAAAAAGCTTTGACTTAGTCTTCCATTCTGTTTTATAGCTGGAAGTTGTAATCTTGAGAAAATGGGTGGTTTACTTTTAGTTGTTAAGGTACCCTTATTTGCACGGATATAGTTATTTGCACAGAGGTACACGTTTTTCTGCAGAGAGATATACTTATTTTCACGGAGGTACATTTTTTGCACAGAGATTATTTACTTGCAGGTATAATTATCTGCACAGAAGTACTTATTTTTAAAGAGGTATACATCTTTAGACAGAAGTAGTTATTTCCATATAGGTGTAATTATTTGCACAGAGGCACACTTATTTACAAAGAGGTTCACTTAGATGCAAGAGGTAGATATTTGCACAGAAGTACATTTATTTGAACAGAGGTACACTTATTTACACAGATGTGCAAGTATTTGCACAGAGGTGTACTTATTTAGACACAGGTACACGTATTTGCACAAAGGTGTCCAAATACAACATTAACCCTAAATCGTAAATGCACAAAATGAGTTAATGCAAGTGTTCTTGTGTGTGTATATATGTATATATATATATATATATATATATATATATATATATGTGTGTGTGTGTGTGTGTGTGTGTGTGTGTGTGTGTGTGTGTGTGTGTGTGTGTTTTTCTTTATTTAAAAAAAATCTCTCTGCTGTTAGGACACTCCCATCAAGGGAAGGCTGTGAGATCCTGAAACCCCCTCCTCCTGCTTCTGTTAGCAACAGGACTGCTGCAGGTTTGTGCTGGATGTGTTCACTTAATGCCTGCCTTGGTTAGGGAGGGTGGGATTTCTGTTGTGGGAGCCTGGATTGATCATGATTGTTCTGGTCCCTCATTCCAATGATGCAGACTTTACCTGGGGATTTTCTCAATTATCTTGGAGGTCTTTGTTGTTTTACTCTTTGATTTTCGTGGGTTTCCCTTCCCCAATTCATTTTGGGAGAGTTTTTTTATTGCTTACAGGGAATTTTGCTGCAGGTCTAGGGAGGGTGTCACCTTCCTTCCCCCCACCCCCCCAATTTTCCCCTCAGACTCTGGGTTTGTTCAATGAACCATTAAAATCCCAGAAGCACAAATGCTAAAACCAGAAGTGTCTTTACCAATAGCCTAGAGTGAACCCTTCATTTCACTGAGGACATGAATGCAAAGAAACGTGAATTTGTTTCCTGAAGTCTCCCAGCTAATGAGCAGCAGTGCTGGGGCAGGCGACCCTGGAGAACTCTTCTACAGCAGCAGTAAAGAATGTGCTGAAAAGTGGGTAAGTGTTTCATCCTCAGTAGACCACACATTGTAGCTTTATAAAATCAACCCCCATGTGGTAGAGAAGACTGAACCCAGCTTCCAACCCTCTCCTTGTAGGATTTCTTAATGTTGGCTGTATCAACTGGGTTTGTTCTGTGCAGAGTTACATTCAGTTTGAAGTTCACTGAAAGCACTTACCAGAAAGGGACCCTGCGTATCATCTATTTCAAAGCATCTTAAACTGCAGCTTGTAACTCCTCATGGGGTCAGGTAACTGAATATAGAGTTCAGGAAAATTAATATTCCACCAGCATTTAATTCTGTAAGTAAAAATAAAACTATTTCCCAGGTATGAATATTTTCTTCTGCATAAATTATAAAATTACAAATAAGGCAAGCATATATATGTATGTATATTTATAGGATATATATGATAAAATATATAAATATGCTTTTTAAATACATTACTTTATGCTTTACTATCAACAAATACATGATTTGGATTTCTATTTTAGATCCTTTTATACCTCGGGGCATGGAAAAATTCTTCAGCAAAAAGGGCTGTGAAACAGAAACGTTTAAGAAGCCTTGATTTATTCTACCATTCTATTTTATAGATGGAAATTGCAATCTTGAGAAAATGGGTGGTTTTCCCGAGGGCTTACATGGAGTTCGTGGTATGACTGGCCTTTGAAGGAAAAAGCCTTCACTTCACATTCCAGTCTCCAGTTCCATTTGCAGTATAATGTGGAAGTTACAGCGTTAAAAAATATTATTTCCTTGCATTTTCAGTTCCCAGTTGTCTGCCCCTGTCTCTCCCAACCCCACATTAGAAAATGTCAACATTTGTTAAACATGTGAAACCACACAATATATTCTTCTATATATATTTTTTTCCCTGCAGGTAGATACCATTTTCCTTCAGAAGACTTTCACAGTTAATTGAAATTTCCTGTAACTCCAAAGAACTTTGCCATTCATGTTTACTCTTCCAGGAATTTTGCTGTAGCCGTATATATTTCCTTGGTTCTGCTCTTCAGTCAGCATGAGTTAATGTCAGTTTTCCACATATTAAAAATTATTCATTATTTGTTCAGGCACAATGATATTCCATTACCTTTATATTCCACAGCTTAATCACCCCTAGCCCAATGGAAGGAGATCCCCCCAGGTGGCAGCTGTTTGCCCCCAGGAAATGAGTTGCTACAACTATTGTTGTATATAAAGGTCTTTTTCTTTCTTTTAATAAAAATCTCCCTGGTATTTGGACGCTCCCATGGAGGGAAGGCTGAGAGATCCTGAAGCCCCTGTCTTCCTGCTTCTGTTACCAACAGGACGGCTGCAGGTTTGTGCTGGATGTGGTCACCTGTTGGCTGCCTTGGTTAGGGAGGGCGGGATTTCAGTTTCGGGAGCCTGGATTGTTCAGAATTTTTCTGGTCCCTCATTCCAATGAAGCAGACTTTATCTGAGGGACTTCTAAATTATCTTGGGGGTCAATGTTGTTCCACGCTTTGCTTTTATTGACTTTCCGCTCCCCAATTCATTTTGGGAGAGAATTTTAAATTTGCTTGGAGGGAATTTTGCTGCAGGTCTAGGGAGGGTGCCACCTGCCTTTTCCTCTAAGACTCTGCTTTTGTTTAATGAACCATGAAAATCCCAGAAGCAGGAATGCCAAAACCAGAAGTTTCTTTACCAATAGCCTGGAGTGAGCCCTACATTTTGGTGAAGACATTATTGCAAAGAAACGTGAATTTGTTTCCTGAAGTCTCACAGCTAATTAACAGGAGTGCTGTGGCGGGCAAGCATGGAGAACTCTTCTACAGCAGCAGTAAAGAATCTGCTGAAAAGTGGGTAAGTCTTTTATCTTCAGCTGACCACATGTTGCAACTTTTGGTTTGTTCTGTGCAGCGTTACATTGAGTTTGCTGTTCACTGAAACCCCTTAGCAAAAAGGGACACTGAGTATCATCTAGTCCAACGCTTCTTAAACAGCGGGTTGTAACCCCTAATGTTTCAGGTAACTGAATATAGGGGTCAGGAAAAATTAATATTCCACCAGTATTTAATTCTGCAGGTAAAAAAGATCAGTTTCATATATATGAATATTTCCTTTTTCATAAATGACAAAATTATACATATATATATATGATGTATCAGTCTTTTTGTTTCATTTAATAAAATCTCTCTGGGGTTTGGACACTCCCATCCAGGGTAGGCTGAGAGCTCTTGAAGCCCCCCTCCTCCTGCTTTTTTTTTACCCTAAGGTGTGGTGTGGGTCTGTGCTGGATGTGGTCAACTGTTGGCCGCCTTGTTCAGGGAGGGCAGAACTGGTGTAGGAGTCTGGACTGTTCTGGTCCCTCATTGCCATAAAGCAGACTTTACCTGAGGGCTTTCTTAATTGTCTTGGGGGCAATGTTGTTTCACTCTTCCCTTTTATTGGGTTTTTCACTCTTCAATTCATTTTGAGAAGTTTTAAAATTGCTTGGCGGAAAATTTGCTGCAAGTCGGGGGATAGTGTTGCCTGCCTTTCCTAAGTGTACCTCTGTGCCAATAATTACATCTGTGCAATAAGGGTACCTCTGTTTAAATAAATGTACCCCTGTGCAAATAATCATATATGTATGAAAATAACCACCTCTGTTGAAACATATATAGTTTGGTACAAATACGTGTCCCTCTGTGGAACTAACTGTGTCTCTGTGGAAATAACTGTATCTTTGTGCAAATAACTCTCTCTGTGCAAATAATTATACCTTTATGGAAATAACTATCTCTGTGCCAATAAGTGTAGCTTTGTGCAAATACGTTTACCTCTGTGTAAATAAGTGTACCTCTGTGCAAGTAATTATACCTGCATGGAAATAACGATCCCTCTGCAAAAAAGTGTACCTCTGTTCAAAATAACTGTACCTCTGTGCAAATAAGTGTATCTTTTTGCAAATAAGTGTATCTCTCTGCAAATAAGTGTACCTGCGTGCAAATCAGTGTACCTCTGTTCAAAAAATTTACCCTTGTAGAAATAACTACCACTGTGTAAATATTAATACATGTATGTAAATAACAATATCTGGGGAAAAAATTATAGCTCCGTACAAATAAGTATATCTGCGCTAAAATACATGTACCTCTGTGGAAATAAGTGTCCCTGTGTGTAAATAATTGTACATCAGGGCAAATAACTGTACCTCTCTGCAAATAACTGTACCTCTGTGTAATAACTGTAGCTCTGTGTAAATAACAGGACCTCTGATTAAGAACAGTACCTCTGTGTAAAAAAACTACCTCTGTGCAAATAATTATTCTTGTCTGGAAATAACTAACTCTCTGCAAATGCATATACCTGTGAGTAAATAAGTATACCTCTCTGCAAATACTTGCACATCTGTGTAAATAAGTGTACCTCTGTTCAAATAAGTGTATCTCTGTGCAAATAACTACCTCTGGCAAATAAGTATTCCTTTGTGTAAATAAGTGTACCTCTGTGCAAATAATTATACCTGTATGGATATAACTACTTCTTTGAAAAGATGTGTACCTCTTTACAAATAACTACCTCTGTGCAGATAATTATACCTGCATGGAAATAACGATTTCTGTCCTGTGTGCAAATAAGTGCATTTCTCTGTAAATAAGTGTACCTCTGTGCAAATAATTACATCTGTGCAAAGGAGGGTACCTCTGTTAAAATAAATGTACACTTGTGGAAATTAGCACTGTGCAAACAATTATATATGTATGCAAATAACTACCTCTGTGGACATAAATATACCTCTGGGCAAATAACTACCTGTGTGTAATTAACTGTACCTCTGTGGAAATAATGTATATTTATATGATGTATAAATAAATTTAGATATAGATATAGATAAATATAAATAAATAAATTTATTTATTTATAGAATATATATGTGATATAAATCTATACATATGTTTTAAAAACATTATTTTTTGATTAACTATCAGCAAATACTTGATTTGGATATCTATTTTAGACAGTTTTATACCTTAGTTCATGGAAACATACCTCAGCAAAAAGGGCTGTGAGAGGGAAAAGTTTAAAAAGCTTTGATTTAGTCTAACATTCTATTTTATAGCTGGAAGTTGTAATCTTGAGAAAATGGGTGGTTTACTTTTAGTTGTTAAGGTACCCTTATTTGCACAGATGTAGCTATTTGCACTGAGGTACATTTATTTGCAGAGAGATACTTATTTGCACGGAGGTACACTTTTTTTGCACAGATATCATTATTTCCATTCAGGTATAATTATTTGCACAGAGGTACACGTAGATGCCAGAGGTAGATATTTGCACAGAAGTTCACTTATTTGAACAGGGGTACACTTATTTACACAGATGTGCAAGTATTTGCACAGAGGTATACTTATTTAGACACAGGTACACGTATTTGCACAAAGGTGTCCAAACACAATATTAACCCTAAACTTAAACGCACAAAATGAGTTAATGCAAATGTTGTTATTTATATAGGTCTTTTTCTTTATTTAAAAAAAATCTGGCTGGTGTTTGGACACTCCTATCATGGGAAGGCCGTTTTATCCTGAAACCCCCTCCTTCTGCTTCTGTTAGCAACAGGACTGCTGCAGGTTTGTGCTGGATGTGTTCACTTAATGCCTGCCTTGGTTAGGGAGGGTGGGATTTCTGTTGTGGGAGTCTGGTTCGTTCAGGATTGTTCTGGTCCCTCATTCCAATGAAGCAGACTGTACATGAGGATTTTCTCAATTATCTAGGGTGTAATTGTTGTTTTACTCTTTAATTTTCTTGGGTTTCCCCTCCCCAATGCATTTTGGGAGAGAATTTTTTCATTCCTTGGAGGGAATTTTGCTGCAGGTCTTTGGAGGGTGTCACCTTCCTTCCTCACCCCCCCCCAATTTTCCCCTCAGATTCTGGGTTTGTTCAATGAACCATTAAAATCCCAGAAGCAGGAATGCTAAAACCAGAAGTGTCTTTATCAATATCCTAGAGTGAGCCCTTTATTTCAGTGAGAACATTAATGGAAAATATTGTAAATTTTTTTTCCTGCAGTCTCACAGCTAATGAGCAGCAGTGCTGGGGCAGGCAACCCTGGAGAACTTTTCTACAGCAGCAGTACAGAATTTGCTGAAAAGTGGGTAAGTCTTTTATCCCCAGTAGAGCAGATATTGCAACTTTATAATGTCTGAATATAACTTCCCAAACTCTCCTTCTAGTAATTCTTAGTGTTAGATGTAAGAACTTGGTCTGTTCTGTGCAGCTCTATATTGAGTTTTTTATTCACTGAAACCCCTTAGCAGAAAGGGACCCTGGGTATCATCTAGTCCAAAGCATCTTAAACTGTGGGCTGTAACCTCTCATGGGGTCAGGTAACTGAATATAGGGGTCAGGAAAATTAATATTACACCAGTATCTAATTTTGTAAGGAAAAATAAATCCATCTCCCATGTATGAATATTTTCTTTTCCATAAATGATATAATTATAAATATGGCAAATATACATATATATATATACATGTTTATATGATGTGTAAATATATCTACGTATATATTTATTCATTGATAGGATATATATGGGACAAAAATGTATAAATGTTTTCAAATACATTATTTTATGATTTACTATCAACAAATACTTGATTTGGATATCTATTTTAGATTCTTTTATACCTTGGGGCATGGACAAATTCCTCAGGAGAAAGGACTGTAAGAGGGAAAAGTTTAAGAATCTTTGATTTTGTCTTCCATATTATTTCATAGATGGAAGTTGTGATCTTGAGAAATTGGGTGGTTTTTCCCAGGGGCTTACATGGGGTTCGTGGTATGACTGGCCTTTGAAAGAAAAATCTTTCACTTCCCATTTGAATCTCCAGTTCCATTTCCAGTTTAATGTGGAAGTTACAACGTTAAAGAATTTTGTTTCCTTGCATTTTCAATTCCCAGTTGTCTCTCCCAATCCCAACTCCCAAAGAATTTGCTGAAAAGTGGATAAGTCTTTTGTTCTCAGTAGACCATATATGGCTACTTTATCAAATGAACCTCCATGTGGCAGAGATGACTGAACCCTACTTTCAACCCTTTCGTTCTAGAAATTCTCAATGTTGGATGTAACAACTTGGTTTATTCTGTGCAGCGTTACAATGAGTTTGCAGTTCATTGAAACCCTTAGCAGAAAGGGACACTGGATATCATCTAGTACAAAGCTTCTTAAACTGCGGTTTGTAATTCCTAATGGGGTCAGGTAACTGAATAAAGGGGTCAAGAAAAATTAATATTCCACTAGTATTTAATTCTGTAGGTAAAATAAATCCATCTCATGTGTATGAACATTTCCTTTTTCATAAATGATAAAATTATATATATGATGTATAGGTATTTTTCTTTCTTTTAAAAAAATCTCTGGGGTTTGGACACTCCTATCCAGGGTAGGCTGAGAACTCCTGAAGGCCCCCCTCCCTCTGCTTTTTTTACCCTAAGGCCTGGTGTGGGTCTGTGCTGGATGTGGTCAACTGTTGGCCGCCTTGTTCAGGGAGGGCAGAATTTCTCCTGTAGGAGTCTGAATTGTTTTGGTCCCTCATTCCAATGAAGCAGACTGTACCTGAGGGCTTTCTAAATTGTCTTGGGGGGCAATGTTGTTTCACTCTCCTCTTTTACTTTTATTGGGTTTTCCACTCTTCAATTTAATTTGAGAAAGTTTTTAAATTGCTTGGAGGAAAATTTGCTGCAAGTTGGGGGATGGTGTTGCCTGCCTTTCCTAAGTGTACCTCTGTGCAAATAATTATACATGTATGTAAAGAACAACATCTGTGGAAATATATATATATATATATATATATATATATATATATATATATATATATATATATATATATATATATATATATATATGTGTGTGTGTGTGTGTGTATCTGTACAAATAAGTGTACCTCTGCAAATAACTCCAACTGTGCAAATAATTATACCTGTATGGCAATAACTATCTCTGTGCAAATAAGTGTACCTTTGTGCAAATACGTCTACCTGTGTGTAAATAAGTGTACCTCAGTGCAAAACTATACCTCTATTGAAATAACTGCCTCTGTGAAAATAATTGTACCTTTGCGCAAATAACTATATCTGTGCAGATAATTACACCTGAATGGAAATAACGAACTTTGTGCAAAGAAGTGTACCTCGCAGCAAATAAGTGTACCTCTGTGAAAATAAGTGTATGTCTCCAAATACGTGTACCTCTGTGCAAATAACTACTTCTTTGCAAATAAGGGTACCTCTGTTCAAATATATATACTCCTGTACAAATAACTACCACTGTGCAAATAATTATACATGTATGTAAATAACAAAATCTGTGCAAATAAATATAGCTCGGTACAAATAAATGTATTTGTGTGAAAATACATGTGGCTCTGTGGAAATAAGTGTCCCTCTGTGTATATAATTGTACCTCAGGGCAAATAACTGTACCTCCCTGCAAATAACTGTACCTCTGTGTAAATAACTGTACCTCTGTGCAAATAACTACCTCTGTGCAAATAATTATACTTGTATGGAAACAACTTACTCTGTGCAAATACATGTACCTTTGGGTAAATACATGTAGGTGTATGTAAATAAGTAGACCTCTATGCAAATAATTGCACATCTGTGTAAATAAGTGTACCTCTGTTTAAATAAGTGTACTTTTGTGCATATAATTACCTTTAGAAAATGAATGTACCTCTGTGCAAATAATTACCTCTGGCAAATAATTGTACCTCTGTGCAAATAATTATACCTGTATGGAAATAACTACATCTGTGCAAACATGTGTACCTCTGTGCAAATAACTACCTCTGTGCAGATAATCATACATGAATGGAAGTAATGATCTGTGTGTAAAGGTGTGTACCTTTGTGCAAATAAGTCTATCTCTCTGCAAATAAGTGTACCTGTGTGCAAATAACTACCCCTGTGCAAATAAGGGTATCTCTGTTCCTTGTACAAATAACTACCACTGTGAAAATAATTATACATGCATGTAAATAACATCTGTAGAAATAATTATAGCTCTGTACAGATGAGTGTGTCTGTGCACAAATACGTGTATCTCTGTGGAAATAAGTGTGCCTCTGTCTAAATAATTGTACCTTAAGGCAAATAAGGATACCTCTGTGCAAATTATTATACTTGCATGGAAAATAACTATGTCTGTGCAAATAAGTGTACCTCTGTGTAAAAAAGTGTACCTCTGTGCAAATAACTACACCTCTATGGAAATAACCACGTCTATGCAAATAAGTGTACCTCTGTGTAAATAGTTGTACCTCTTTGCAAATAAATGTACCTCTATTTAAATAAGTGTACCTCGAGCAATTAACTACCCCTGTCCAAATAATTACAACTTTATGCAAATAACTACCTGTGTGCAATTAACTATACCTCTGTGGAAATAATGTATATTTATGTGATGTATACATATTAATTATCTATAGGCTATAGGCGATATAAACATATAGATATGTTTTAAATGTATTATATTATGATTAACTATCAGCAAATACTAGATTTGGATATCTATTTTAGATCCTTTTATACCTTGGTTCATGGAAAAATTCTTCAGCAAAAACGGCTGGAAGTTGTAATCTTGAGAAAATGGATGGATTAGAGTTAGTTGTTAAGGTACTCTTCTATGTACAGATGTAGTTATTTCCCCAGAGGTACACTTATTTGCAGAGAGATACACTTATTTGCACGGAGGTACACTTTTTTTGCACAGAGATTATTTCCACGCAGGTATTATTAACTGCACAGAAGTACTTATTTTTAAAGAGGTACACATCTTTACACAGAGGTAGCTATTTCCATACTGGTATAATTATTTGCACAGAGGTACACTTATTTACACACAGGTACACGTGTTTGCACAAAGGTGTCCAAACACATTAACCTTAAACCCCAACCCTAAACCCACAAAATGAGTTAATGCAAATGTTCTTGTATATATATAGGTCTTTTTCTTTCTTTAAAAAAAATCTCTCTGCTGTTTGGACACTCCCATCAAGAGAAGGTTGTGAGATCCTGAAACCCCCTCCTCCTGCTTCTGTTACCAACAGGGCTGCTGCAGGTTTGTGCTGGATGTGTTCATGTATTGGCTGCTTTGGTGAAGGAGGGTGGGGTTTCTGTTCCGGGAGTCTAGATTGTTCAGGATTGTTCTGGTCCCTCATTCCAGTGAAGCAGACTTTCCATGAGGATTTTCTAAATTATCTTGGAGGTCAATGTTGTTTCACTCCTTACTTTTATTGGCTTTCCCCTCTCCAATTCATTTTGGGAGATAATTTTTTCATTGCTTGGAGGGAAATTTGCTGCTGGTCTTGGGAGGGTGTCACCTGCCTTCCCCCCTCCCCATTTTCCCCTCAGATTCTGGCTTTGTTTGGTTCATTAATGGTTCATTAAAATCCCAGAAGCATGAGGGGGCAGCTAGGTGGTGCAGTGGATAGAGCACCAGCTTTGAATTCAGGAGGGCCTGAGTTCAAATTTGGCCTCAGACACTTAAAACTTTTTAGCTGTGTGACCCTGGGCAAGTCACCTAACCCCAGCTTCAAAAAAAGAAAGAAAGAAAATCCCAGAAGCACAAATGCTAAAACAAAGGTATCTTTACCAATGTCCTGGAGTGAGCCCTTTATTTCAGTGAGGATATTAATGCAAAGAAACGTGAATTTGTTTCCTGAAGTCTCCCAGCTAATGAGCAGCAGTGCTGGGGCAGGCAACCCTGGAGAACTTTTCTACAGCAGCAGTAAAGAATTTGCTGAAAAGAGGGTAAGTCTTTTATCCCCAGTAGACCAGATATTGCAACTTTCTAATGTCTGAATATAACTTCCCAAACTCTCCTTCTAGTAATTCTTAGTGTTAGATGTAAGAACTTGGTTTGTTCTGTGCAGCTCTACATTGAGTTAGTTATTTGCTGAAACCCCTTAGCAGAAAGGGACCCTGGGTATCATCTAGTCCAAAGCATCTTAAACTGTAGCTTGTAACTCCTCATGGGGTCAGGTAACTGAATATGGGGTTCAGGAAAATTAATATTCCACCAGCATTTAATTCTGGAATTAAAAATAAATCTATCTCCTGTGTATGAATATTTTCTTTTCCATAAATGATAAAATTATAAACATAGCAAATATGTATATATATGTATATATGCATGTTTATATAATGTATAAACATATATATGTGTGTATTTATAGGATATATATGGGATAAAATATATAAATATGTTTTCAAATACATTACTTTATGATTTACTATCAACAAATACTTGATTTGGATATCTATTTTAGATCCTTTTATACCTTGGGTCGTGGACAAATTCCTTAGCAAAAAGGGTTGTGAGAGGGAAACCTTTAAGAAGCTTCGATTTATTCTACCATTCTGTTTTATAGATGGAAGTTGTGATCTTGAGAAATTGGGTGGTTTTCCCAAGGCCTTACATGGGGTTAGTGGTATGATTGGCCTTTGAAGGAAAAATCTTTCCCTTCACATCCCAGTCTCAAGTTCCATTTCCAGTATAATGTGGAAGTTACAACATTAAAGGATATTAATTATTTCCTTGCATTTTCAGTTCCCAGTTGTCTCCCCCCGTCTCTCCCAACCCCACATTAGAAAATGTCAACATTTGTTAAACATGTGAAACCACACAATATATTCTTCTATATATCAATTTTTTCTCTGCAGGTATTTAGCATTTTCATTCAGAAGACCTTCAAAGTTAATTGAAATTTCGCGTAACTCCAAAGAACTTATCCATTCCTATTTACTCTTCCATTAATTTTGCTGTAGCCGTATATATTCCCTTGGTTCTGCTCTTCAGTCTGCATGAGTTCATGTATGTTTTCCACATTGTAAAAAATTAACTTGTTCATTATTTGTTCAGGCACAATGATATTCCATTACATTCATATTCCACACCTTACTCACCCCTAGCCCAATGGATGGGGATTCCCCCCCCCCCCCAGGGGGCAGCTCTTTGACACCAGGAAATAAGTTGCTGCAACTATTGTTGTATATATAGGTCTATTTCTCTCTTTAAAAAAAATCTCCCTGGTGTTTGGACACTCCCATTGAGGGAAGGCTGAGAGATCCTGAAGCCCCCCTCCTCCTGCTCCTATTACCCAAAGGACGGCTGCAGGTTTGTGCTGGATGTGGTCACCTATGGGCTGCCTTGGTTAGGGAGGGCGGGATTTCAGTTTCGGGAGCCTGGATTGTTCAGGATTCTTCTGGTCCCTCATGCCAATGAAGCAGACTTTACCTGAGGATTTTCTAAATTATCTGGGGGGTCAATGTTGTTTCATTCTTTACTTTTATTGGGTTTCCCCTCCCCAATTCATTTTGGGAGAGAATTTTTTCATTGCTTGGAGGGAATTTTGCTGCAGGTCTTGGGAGGGTGTCACCTGCCTTCTCCCCCTTTTCTTTTTCCCCTCAGATTCTGGGTTTGTTTAATGAACCATGAAAATCCCAGAAGCAGGAATGCTAAAACCAGAAGTGTCTTTACCAATGTCCTGGAGTGAGCCCTTCATTTCAGTGAGGATATTAATGCAAAGAAATGTGAATTTTTTCCTGAGATCTCACAGCTAATTAGCAGCAGTGCTGGGGCAGGCAACCCTGCAGAACTTTTCTACAGCAGCAGGAAAGAATCTGCTGAAAAGTGGGTAAGTCTTTGATTCTTAGTAGACCACATATTGTAGCTTTATAAAATCAACCCCCATGTGGTAGAGATGAGTGAACACAACTTCCAACCCTCTCCTTGTAGGAATTCTTAATGTTGGCTGTAAAACTTGGTTTCTTCTGTGCAGCATTAAATTGAGTTTGCAGTTCACTGAACAGAAAGCGACCCTGGGTATCATCTAGTACAAAGCTTCTTAAACTGCTGGTTGACCTCTCATGGGGTCAGGTAACTGAATATATGATTCATTAAAATTAATATTCTACTAGTATTTAATTCTGTAGATAAAAAGAAATTCATCTCATATGTATGAACATTTTCTTTTTCCATAAATGATAAAATTATACATATAACAACTATATATATATATATACACACATATATTTACATGCTGTATATATATACATATATATATATTTATAGGATATATATGTGATAAAAATATACAATTTAAAAAAAAATACTTTACTTTATAATTTACTATCACCCAATACTTGATTTGTATATCTATTTTAGATCTTTCTATACCTTGGGTCATGGAAAAATTCCTCAGCAAAAAAGGGATATCTGGGGGCAAAGTTTAAGAAGCCTTGATTTAGTCTACTATTCTGTTTTATAGATGGAAGTTGTGATCTTGAGAATTTGGGTGGTTTTCCCAAGGGCTTACATGGGGTTCGTGGTATGACTGGCCTTTGAAGGAAAAAGCCTTCACTTCACATTCCAGTCTCAAGTTCCATTTCCAGTATAATGTGGAAGTTACAACGTTAAAGAATATTAATTATTTCTTTTCATTTTCAGTTCCCAGTTGTCTCCCCTTGTCTCTCTCAAACCCACATTAGAAAATGTCAAGATTTGTTAAATATATGTGAAACCATACAATATAAACTTCCATATATCATTTTTTTTCTCTGCAGGTAGATAGCATTTTCCTTCAGAAGACCTTCACAGTTAATTGAAATTTCCTGTAACTCCAAAGAACTTAGCCATTCGTGTTTAATCTTCCACTAATTTTGCTGTAATCGTATATATTCCCTTGCTTCTGCTCTTCAGTCAGCACGAATTCCTCTAAGTTTTCCACATATTAAAATTTTAACTTGTTCATTATTTGTTCAGGCACAATGATATTCCATTTCATTCATATTCCACAACTTAATCACCCCTAGCTCAATGGATGGGCATCCCCCCAGGTGGCAGCTCTTTGCCACCAGGAAATGAGTTCCTGCAACTATTGTTGTATATATAGGTCTTTTTATTTCTTTTTTTTAAAATTCATTTTTCCAAATTATCCCCTCCCTCCCTCCACTCCCTTCCCCCGATGACAGGTAATCCCATACATTTTACATGTGTTACAATATAGTCTAGATACAATATATGTGTGTAAATACCATTTTCTTGTTGCACATTAATTATTAGCTTCCGAAGGTATAAGTAACCTGGGTAGATAGACAGTAGTGCTAACAATTTACATTCACTTCCCAGTGTTCCTTCTCTGGGTGTAGTTGTTTCTGTCCATCACTGATCAACTGGAAGTGAGTTGGATCTTCTTTATGTTGAAGATTTCCACTTCCATCAGAATACATCCTCATACAGTATTGTTGTTGAAGTGTATATAGTGATCTTCTGGTTCTGCTCATTTCACTCAGCATCAGTTGATGTCAGTCTCTCCAAGCCTCTCTGTATTCCTCCTGCTGGTCATTTCTTACAGAGCAATAATATTCCATAACCTTCATATACCATAATTTACCCAACCATTCTCCAATTGATGGACATCCATTCAACTTCCAGTTTCTAGCTACAACAAAAAGAGCTGCCACAAACATTTTGGCACATACAGGTCCCTTTCCGCTCTTTAGTATTTCTTTGGGGTATAATCCTAATAACAGCAATGCTGGGTCAAAGGGTATGCACAGTTTGATAACTTTTTGGGCATAGTTGCAAATTGCTCTCCAGAATGGCTGGATTCTTTCACAACTCCACCAACAATGTATCAGTGTCTCAGTTTTCCCACATCCCCTCCAACATTCATCATTATTTGTTCCTGTCATCTTAGCCAATCTGACAGGTGTGTAGTGGTATCTCAGAGTTGTCTTAATTTGCATTTCTCTGATCAGTAGTGATTTGGAACACTCTTTCATATGAGTGGAAATAGTTTCAATTTCATCATCTGAGAATTGTCTGTTCATATCCCTTGACCATTTATCAATTGGAGAATGGTTCGGTTTCCTATAAATTAGGGTCAGTTCTCTATATATTTTGGAAATGAGACCTTTGTCAGAACCTTTACTTTTAAAAATATTTTCCCAATTTGTTACTTCCCTTCTAATCTTGTTTGCATTAGTATTGTTTGTACAGAAACTTTTTAGTTTGATGTAATCAAAATCTTCTATTTTGTGATCAATAATGATCTCTAGTTCTCCTCTGGTCATAAATTCCTTCCTCCTCCACAGGTCTGAGAGGTAGACTATTCTCTGTTCTTCTAATCTATTTATGATCTCATTCTTTATGCCTAAATCATGGACCCATTTTGATCTTATCTTGGTATATGATGTTAAGTGTGGATCCATATCCAATTTCTGCCATACTAATTTCCAGTTTTCCCAACAGTTTTTTTCCAAATAATGAATTTTTGTCCCTAATGTTGCTATCTTTGGGTTTGTCAAAGATTAGATTGCTATAGATGCACCCTTTTTTGTCCTTTGTATCTAATCTGTTTCACTGATCTATAGGTCTATTTCTTAGCCAATACCAAATGGTTTTGGTGACTGCTGCTATATAACATAGCTTTAGATCAGGTACACTTAGACCACCTTCCTCTGACTTTTTTTTCATTAGTTCCCTTGCAATTCTCGACCTTTTATTCTTCCATATGAATTTTGTTGTTATTTTTTCTAGGTCCTTCAAATAGTTTCTTGGGAGTCTGATTGGTATAGCACTAAATAAATAGATTAGTTTGGGGAGTATTGTCATCTTTATTATATTCGCTCGGCCTATCCAAGAGCACTGAATGTCTTTCCAATTATTTAAATCTGACTTTATTTTTGTGGCAAGTGTTTTGTAATTTTTCTCATATAATTCCTGACTGTTCTTTGATAGATGGATTCCCAAATACTTTATACTCTCAATATTTGTTTGGAATGGAATTTCTCTTTGTATCTCTTGCTGTTGCATTTTGTTGGTGATATATAAGAATGCTGAGGATTTATGTGGATTTATTTTGTATCCTGCCACTTTGCTAAAATTCTGAATTATTTCTTTTTTTTAATTAATAATTTTTTATTTTATATATATATATATATATATATTTATAATATTATCCCTTGTATCCATTTTTCCAAATTATCCCCCCCTCTCTCTATTCCCTCCCCCGATGACAGGCAATCCCATACATTTTACATGTGTTACAATATAGTCTAGATACAATACATGTGTGTGAATATCATTTTCTTGTTGCACAATAAACATTAGATTCCGAAGGTACATGCAACCTGGGCAGACATATATTAGTGCTAACAATTTACATTCACTTCCCAGTGTTTCTTCTCTGGGTGTAGCTACCTCTGTCCATCATTGATCAACTGGAAGTGAGTTGGATCTTCTCTATGTTGAAGATATCCACTTCCATCAGAATACATCCTCATACAGTATTGTTGTTGAAGTGTATAGTGATCTTCTGGTTCTGCTCATTTCACTCAGCATCAGTTCATGCAAGTCTTGCCAAGTCTTTCTGAATTCATCCTGCTGGTCATTTCTTACAGAGCAATAATATTCCATACCCTTCATATACCATAATTTACCCAACCATTCTCCAACTGATGGACATCCATTCATCTTCCAGTTTCTAGCTACAACAAAAAGAGCTGCCACAAACATTTTGGCACATACAGGTCCCTTTCCACTCTTTAGTATTTCTTTGGGGTATAATCCTAATAACAGCAATGCTGGGTCAAAGGGTATGCACAGTTTGATAACTTTTTGGGCATAATTCCAGATTGCTCTCCAGAATGGCTGGATTCTTTCGCAACTCCACCAGCAATGTATTAGTGTCCCAGTTTTCCCACATCCCCTCCAACATTCATCATTATTTGTTCCTGTCATTTTAACCAATCTGACAGGTGTGTAGTGGTATCTCAGAGTTGTCTTAATTTGCATTTCTCTGATCAGTAGTGATTTGGAACACTCTTTCATATGAGTGGAAATAGTTTCAATTTCATCATCTGAGAATTGTCTGTTCATATCCCTTGACCATTTATCAATTGGAGAATGGTTCGGTTTCCTATAAATTAGGGTCAGTTCTCTATATATTTTGGAAATGAGACCTTTGTCAGAACCTTTACTTTTAAAAATATTTTCCCAATTTGTTACTTCCCTTCTAATCTTGTTTGCATTAGTATTATTTGTACAAAACCTTTTTAGTTTGATGTAATCAAAATCTTCTATTTTGTGATCAATAATGATCTCTAGTTCTCCTCTGGTCATAAATTCCTTCCTCCTCCACAAGTCTGAGAGGTAGATTTTCCTCTGTTCCTCTAATCTATTTATTGTCTCCCTCTTCATGCCTAAATCATGGACCCATTTTGATCTTATCTTGGTATATGGTGTTAATTGTGGATCCATATCTAATGTCTGCCATATTAATTTCCAGTTTTCCCAACAGTTTTTTTTCCAAATAATGAATTTTTATCCCTAATGTTGGTATCTTTGGGTTTGTCAAAGATTAGATTGCTATAGATGTACCCTTTTTTTGTCCTTTGTATCTAATCTGTTTCACTGATCTACCGGTTTATTTCTTAGCCAGTACCAAATGGTTTTGGTGATTGCTGCTATATAATATAGCTTTAGATCAGGTACACTTAGACCACCTTCCTCTGACTTTTTTTTCATTAGTTCCCTTGCAATTCTCGACCTTTTATTCTTCCATATGAATTTTGTTGTTATTTTTTCTAGGTCCTTCAAATAGTTTCTTGGGAGTCTGATTGGTATAGCACTAAATAAATAGATTAGTTTGGGGAGTATTGTCATCTTTATTATATTCGCTCGGCCTATCCAAGAGCACTGAATGTCTTTCCAATTATTTAAATCTGATTTTATTTTTGTGGCAAGTGTTTTGTAATTTTTCTCATATAATTCCTGACTTTTCTTTGGTAGATGGATTCCCAAATACTTTATACTCTCAATATTTGTTTGGAATGGAATTTCTCTTTGTATCTCTTGCTGTTGCATTTTGTTAGTGATATATAAAAATGCTGAGGATTTATGTGGATTTATTTTGTATCCTGCCACTTTGCTGAAATTTTGAATTATTTCTAGTAGCTTTTTAGCAGAGTCTTTGGGGTTCTCTAAGTATAACATCATGTCATCTGCAAAAAGTGATAGTTTGATTTCCTCATTTCCTACTCTAATTCCTTGAATCTCTTTCTCGGCTCTTATTGCCGAGGCTAGCGTTTCTAGTACTATATTGAATAGTAATGGTGATAGTGGGCAACCTTGTTTCACTCCTGATCTTACTGGGAAAGGTTGCAGTTTATTTCTATTGCATATTATGCTTACTGAAGGTCTTAAATATATGCTCCTGATTATTCTAAGGAATAGTCCATTTATTCCTATACTCTCAAGAGTTTTTAGTAGGAATGGATGTTGGATTTTGTCAAATGCTTTTTCTGCATCTATTAAGATGATCATATAGTTTTTATTAATTTGATTATTAATATGGTCAATTATACTAATAGTTTTCCTAATATTAAACCAGCCCTGCATTCCTGGTATGAATCCTACTTGATCATAGTCTATTATCCTGGGGATGATTTTCTGAAGTCTTTTTGCTAATATCTTATTTAAGATTTTAGCATCAATATTCATTAAGGAAATTGGTCTATAATTTTCTTTCTCAGTTTTCGATTGACCTGGTTTAGATATCAGTACCATGTCTGTGTCATAAAAGGAGTTTGGTAGGACTCCTTCATCCCCTATTTTTTCAAATAGTTTATATAGCATTGGGGCTAATTGTTCTTTAAATGTTTGGTAGAATTCACATGTAAATCCATCTGGTCCTGGGGATTTTTTCCTGGGGAGTTGATTAATAGCTTGTTCTATTTCTTTTTCTGAAATGGGACTATTTAAGCAATTTATTTCCTCCTCTGTTAATCTAGGAAGCCTATATTTTTGGAGGAAGTCATCCATTTCACTTAAGTTATCAAATTTATTGGCATAAAGTTGGGCAAAGTAACTCCTTATTATTTCTCTAATTTCCTCTTCATTGGTGGAAAGATCCCCCTTTTCATTTGTAAGACTAATAATTTGATTTTCCTCTTTTTTTCTGATCAGATTTACCAAAGGTTTATCTATTTTATTGGATTTTTCATAAAACCAACTCTTGGTTTTATTTATTAATTCAATAGTTTTTTTACTTTCAATATTATTGATTTCTCCATTTAATTTTTGTATTTCAAGTTTAATTTTTGGTTGGGGGTTTTTATTTCTTTAAAAAATATTTCTTGCACAAAATTAGAAAAATAGTGAGACTGCCTTCTCTAAGAAAGATTGTGTCAGGGAGAACGTCTCCCACCCAAGATGTAGAGGTTCCTAGGTCCTGAAACTGAAGGGGTACACAGTGATAAGAGGTTCCTAGAAAGGGATGCAGGGTGAGCGAGCTTCAGGATGAACCACTGTTCATAAGTAAAGGCAAAGCATAGGGAAGGGCCTCAATTTTGAAGGCATCCTGTGGCCACTCATCCATCCCTTAGCATAGCTTTCCATTCCATTTGTGTTTCCTCATGAATTGATGTCTCTAATTGTGAAGCAAAGAAGAAAATAGGGAGAATGGGCAAGGCCTCTAAATTCAGGAGTACATAAATGGGATGCAGAAAGGAGTTCCGATTTGGTTATTAAAAACCCCTACTCCTTTATGTGTATCTGAGAGAGAAATCAGAAGGGATCAGCAAGAATAGAGTTCAAGATTCAGAGAATAGAAATCAGAATAAACCAGAAACAAGCAAACTGAAAACAAAGAAGGGAAAACAGCTTAGCAAAATATATGGCACAAATTTCCTGTAGGAAATTTAAAAAAAAGTTTTAGGCAGCACATTGTGAGCTGGGAAAGAACAAAAAATAAGGAGAGAAACAAGCAAATTGGGATGAAGGTTGGTCCTGGGATTTCTGTGGTTTAATGAACCTGCGGGATAAAGCAGCATTCTTTCCGTTTTAAGTCAGTATCTTCCCACAACCCACAACCCAGTGCAGTAAGAGATTGAAACTTCCAGTCCTTTAATTACCAAGCATTTATGAATTGCTCTCTGTGTGCCAGGCATTGCACTTGCCCAGGTTCATGAGGACAATTCACACGAGAGACAGAGGCTGAAATCTGGTCTTCATGATGCATCCCCTAGACTGCATTGGCTGGCTTTTCAGAGAGGGTGGCTAGAAAGAAACAGCAGGAGATCAGGGAGAGATGGATCAGTGGTATTAAGCAGTACCTACCAATGTAATCACATGGACAAATTAGGGACGTAAGTCAGAGGCTAAAATTCAACACAGAAATAATAAATGGAGCAAAACCAGGCACCAATTAATTCTAATTTTAAATGTGAATGCATTCAATAGAAGTTTTACAAAGCCCAATTGTGGCAAAGAAAGTTGAAGGTGACAAAATGGAATTATGGAAGGGACTGACATACACACACACACACAAACACATATATCTACACATATATATTAAAAAACTGTTCTAGATGGTTTCATGTACAAATTCTAGAAAATATATTCCTAGGCTTACTAAATTATCTAAAACTTATTATCTAAAACACTACTAAAACTTAAATCCATAACTATGAAAAAACCCTTTAAGTATGACCAATATCATTATGAGATTTTGATGCATGCATTTTAAATGAAATCCTAGCAAAAAGTTTACATCAATAATCATATTAAAAATAAAGTCCTAAAAGACTGTGACACATAATCAGACTAAAATAACAAAAGTAAGATCACATGCATTTATGTAACACTTTGCACATTTGCCAAATACTGTTCAGAGGTTATGTCATTTAGTCCTCAGAACAGCTTGGAAAGGTAAATATTATCATTATTCTCATTTTATAAATGAGAAAATCTAGGTTACAATTGATTAAATGGCTTGCCCAGTCAAACAGCTACTAAATATCTCATTCAGGATGTTAACTCAGGAATTTCTATCTCCAAGTCAAATGATATTTTATTCCCCAAATCATCTTATAACACAAATACAACACTCATTTATGCTTAAACCTATATTGGTCAAAGTCATAGTCCAATTAAACATGGTTGAAATGAAAGGACATCTCTAAATCCCAATATTATTTTTATATACAAGAGGGAAATGCTAGAAGCTTTTCCAAGGATTTCAGGAGTAAAGCAAGGAAGCTTCTTCTCCCAAATGTCAATCTTTGTCGTAGAAATGTTAGGAATAGCAATGACGAGAGAAAGAAAGAAAAGGCAAAGAAAAGAAAAATTATCCTTATAGAATAAAAACATGATAGTTTCCTGAGAAAATCTTAGAGAATTAGAAAAGAAACTAGTGAATAATATAAGTAATATTTTCATAAAAATAGCAGGATAGGAAATATAGCCACAAAAATCATCAATATTCCCTTTGAAAAAAATAAAATCTGGAGCAAATAATATAAAAGAAAAGCTATTCATTCATTCACTGGAAAACTGATATACTAGTGTAGATAGAACAGTGGCTCTCAGTTACTGATAAAATTAAGGCCTTATTAGATATAGTACAGGAGCATCTTGACCAAGGACACTTACAAGTCCTTGAAATTCCCCTCTATTTGTTGTAGGAGAGAAATCTGGAAAATGGAGGATGTTGACTGATTTAAGAAAAGTCAATCAAGAGATGGAAACTATGGGAACTCTTCAGCTTGGATTTCCATCTCCTACTCAATTGCTTTTGGGCTTATAGACATTGAGGATTATTTCTATCCTATCCCGCTACATAATGAGTATATAAAAAAAGATTTGACTTTTCAATGCCTAGTGTTAACTTAGCTGAGCCTTATAAAAGATATGAATGGACAGTTTTACCACAGTAAATGAAAAAAATAGCCCTACTATGTGTGAAATGTGTTACTGCTGCTCTTACTCCACTAAGGAAAGCATTTCCAAAAGTCATAGCCATGACATTGACAAAGTCAAGAGACATGATGTGGATGCTATATCAGGATGTGCATCTGAGGAGCAAATGTTAGGAGCAATATCTACAAAAGATCATAGAAATACTAAGGAATTATAAATTGCACAATAGCTCCAGAAAAAATTCAAAGCCATGCTCCTTTTCAATATTTAGGATAGGAAGTATACCCTAATGTGCTTACAGTACAAAAATTTTCCTTAAAAACAGAGAAGCTAAACACCTTAAATATGTTTGAGAAATTAATAGGAAGGATATTTAATGTGTATGGGAATGCCTGCCATCTAGGGGAGGGGGTGGAGGGAAGGAGGGGAAAAATTTGGAACAGAAGGGAGTACAAGGGATAATGTTGTAAAAAAAAAATTACCTATGCATATGTACTGTCAAAAATGTTATAATTATAAAAATTAATATAAAAAAGATATTGATAGGAGATATCAATTACAACCAGTATATGACATTTTTGGGGAGACAGTGCTTTAAACTCATCATGCCAGCATAGAAAAGAAGATCAAGAGGCTTTGAGGGAACTTGAACTAGCTTTTTCCACTGTGGTTGAAAGAGTCACTTAAAAACCCTTGGAAAATCAGTTTTTTTTTTTTCTCTCTGCAAAAGAGGCACCCACATCAAGCAGGAAGTGTGATAGAGTGTTTGAACTTCCCAGCACAACCAGAACAAAGCCTTACTCCTTAGCCAGTGCTTGTGGCTAGAATTTTGTTAAAGGACATTAAGCAAGCAGTGCAATTATCTGGGATAAGACCTGACAAGATATACACCTTTTATACTAATGCACCAATGACTGTATGCTGTGAAACCATCCCAGAGTGGCCAATTTTATTGGCCACGGCTCCAAACTTTACACACGGGTTTCCATTGAAGATAACCTGGCTATTGCATAATTGGCGATGGATTCTTGAAGAAAATGGGGAGTGTTATGTAGTCTATGTTGATCAGAATCAAATTTTTACCCAGCAACATATTTGAGGAAGATAACTGATTAGCTTTCCTAATTTTATTTCTATCTTTCTTTGATGGTATGACTTTATATATTCGACTTCCATACAAATTTGGAGTGGTATATACTATGTTGATCAGAATCTAATTTTTGCCAAACTCTTTTTTCAGTTTTTCAGCAATTTTTTATTAAATAATAATTTTTTTCTAATTATTTAACATGATATTCTGTATCTGTACATATTTACAGATGCATCTAAACATATCATTTGTGCTGTATACTGTCTTTGACTTAACTTTAAAGAGAGTAATCAGAACTTCCTTTCAGAAGTCCACTCAGCAGAATGAATTGTATGCAGCCTTCTAGCTCTTACTTATTGTCCAGGAGATATAAATATACTATCTGATTCTGCCTATTTAGTAGGTGTGGTGCAAAGAATTGCCCCAGCCCAAATACAATTTGTAGCCTCTAACATATATCGGCTCTCTAAGCAACTTCAAGAAGAAGTGAGAAAGCATCCAGGTAAGATTTATATCTTGCATCCCCACCCTTCTAGTGGACTTCCAGGTTCTATTTTTGATGATAATTCAAAGGCAAATAGCCTTCTAACCACGTTAGCCAAGACTCCTCTAATTTAGGCAGCCCAGGATGCTCAAGCTCTACATTTGCTATTTGGGATCACAAAAGAGGAAGCTAGGAGCATGGGCAAAGCCTGTCCAGTTTGCCTTCTTTTCCACGCTCCTACATTCCCTCCAGGAAAGAAAAAAAAGTTTCAAAAAAGGGAACACAGTTCACTCCCAGGATGCTGGGAGCCCCAGTGCCTGGTCCTGCTGCCTCCTCTACCACCACCACCATCACCTCCTCCACCTCCTCCTCTTCCCCATCACCATCACCTCCTCCTTTTCCACTTCCTCCACCTTCTCTTCTTCTTCCTCCTCCTCCTGCTCCTCCTCTTTCTCCTCTTCCTCCATCACTACCACCACCATAATCACCTCTTCCTCCTCCTCCTCTTGTTCTACCACCACCACCATCACCTCCTCCTCTTCCACCTCCACTTCCTCTTTTTATTCTTCCTCCTCCTCCAACACTACCTTCTCTTCTTCCACCTCCTCCACCTCATCCTCTCTATCTCCTCCTCCTCCTCCTTCTTCTCCTCCTCCTCCTCCTCCTCCTTCTCCACCACCACCTCCTCCTCCTCCTCCTCCTTCTTCTTCTCCTTCCTCCTCCTCCTCCTCTTCCACCTTCTCTTCCTCTTCTTCCATCTTCTCCTCTTCCACCTCCACCTCTACCTTCCCCACCTCCTCTTTTTATTCCACCTTTTCTTCTTCCTCCTCCTCCTGTTCCTCCATCTTCTCCTCTTCTGTCTCTACCTCCTCCTCTTCCTCCTCTACCTCTACCTCCTCTTCCTCCTCCATCTCTTCCACCTTCTCTTCTTCTTCTTCCTCCTCCTGTTCTTCCATCCTCTCCTCTTCCACCTCTATCTCTACCTCCACCTCCACCACGTCCACCTCCTCCACCACGTTCACCTCCTCCACCACGTCCACTTCCTCCACTTCCTCCACCTCCTCCTCCTTCTCCTCCTCCTACCTCCTCTTCCTCCTCCATCTCTTCCACCTTCTCTTCTTCTTCCTCCTCCTCCTCTTCTTCCATCTTCTCCTCTTCCACCATCACCTCCTCCCCGTCTTCCTCCTCCTCATCCTCCTCCTCGGACTACCCCTCCTCCTCCTCCTCTTCCTCTTCCTTCTCCTCCTCCTCCTCCTCTTCCATCTTCTCTTCTTCTTTTTCCTCCTCCTCCTCTTCCACTTTCTCTTCTTTTTTCCTC
Organism: Sminthopsis crassicaudata; assembly: GCF_048593235.1. Taxonomy (NCBI): domain Eukaryota; kingdom Metazoa; phylum Chordata; class Mammalia; order Dasyuromorphia; family Dasyuridae; genus Sminthopsis; species Sminthopsis crassicaudata. The sequence goes on along the minus strand of NC_133621.1, from coordinate 307,660,123 downwards.
CTCCTCTTACACCTTTTTTTCTTCTTCTTCCTCCTCCTCCCCCTCTTCTCCTCTTCCTTCTCCTCCCCCTCTTCTCCTCTTCCTCCTCCTTCACCACTACCAGTACCACTACCTACCACCACCCACCACCTCCATCCTCCTCCTCCTCTTCCTGCTCCATCTCCTCCTCCCCTTCCTCCTCCTCTCACCTTCTTTTTCTCCTTCTCCTTCTCCCCTCCCTCCTCCTCCTCCTCCTCCTTCCTTCTTTCTTCTTTCTTCTTCCTCCTCATCCTCCTCTTGCTCTTCCTCCTCGGCCTACCCCTCCTCCTCCTCCTCTTCCACCTTTTCTTCTTCTTCTTCTTCCTCTTCCTCCTCCTGCTCCTCCTCCTCTTCCACCTTCTCTTCTTCTTCCTCTTCCTGTTCTTCCATCTCCTCCTCCTCCTCCTCTTCTTCTTCTTTCTTCTTCTTCTTCTTTCTTCTAATTCTAATTCTTCTTCTTCTAATTCTAATTCTTCTTCTTCTTCTAATTCTAATTCTAAATCTTCTTCTAATTCTAATTCTAATTCTTCTTCTAATTCTAATTCTAATTCTTCTTCTAATTCTTCTTCTTCTTCTTCTTCTTCTCCTCCTCCTCCTCCTCCCTCCTCGCTCCTCCCTCCTCCTCCTCCTGTTCCTCCTCCTCTTCCACCTTTTCTTCTTCTTCTTCCTCCTCCTCCCCCTCTTCTCTTCTTCCTCCTCCCTCACCACCACCACCACTACCACCACCACCACCACTACCACCACCACCAGCACCCTCACCCCCCAATCACCACCTCCTCCTCCACCACCACCAGCGTGGATGATGCTCGTTCTATGGGCGGGAGGGGGTGTTCCCGATGCTGGGGTCCCAAGCTCCCCCAGCCTGGATGGGACTGTAGCTGCCAGAGGAGTCTGAGTCGTAGGTGGGCGTCTGGGAGCTGGAGCTGGGGGGAGTGTCCGAGGCGGCAGGCCAGAGTGGGGGGCGCCCGGAGCCCAGTGGGGACGAGTCTCTGGGGATGCACGGAAATGGTCTGACAGGTGGAGTGCAGCTCCACGCGGGCCAAGTTTTCCCTCACGTCCTTCACGCGCCCGATGTAGCCCTTGTAGGCCCCCTGGCAGATGCGCACCGACTGGCCCACGAGGCCCCTGTGTGGGGGAGGCCCACGGCGACCCCCACGGCCCCCCAGGAGCCCCGACCCCCGCCAGCCCCTGTCCGGCCCCCGGGCGGCCGCTGTCTCCAAGGCCGGGCGCCCCCGGCCCGCGGGGCCAGGCTGTCTGGGACTGGCGGGGGGAGGGCTCGGGGCCGGCAGCCGGGCCCCCTGCCGGGAATCCGCGGCCCCGGCTGGACCGGACCGCGCCGGCCAGCAGGAGGTGGCGGCACTTGCAGGCGAACAGGCCCCCGTGCTCCGGGAGCGTCCTGGAGCGGAGGAAGGCGATTCCCCGAAAGAGGTGGAGGACCATGGCCTCGAGCCCCGAGCGCGGGCCTTCCACCACCCTGACCGAGTCCCGGACGCGCACGCTGTGGTGCTGGGCGTCCAGGGCCACGGCCATGCGGGTGTCCCTCCTGGCGGTGACGGCTTGGCGGCTCACGGTGAGCACCCGGTCGTGCATGTCCAGGACCCGCAGAGCGCAGGCGTCCAGGCCCACGATGACGCCCACCGTGCTGGGGCTCAGCTGCACCAGCTCCCCCCAGCGGTGCCGGCCCCACACGTCCTCCGGGGCCGCCGTGTCCGGGCACAGCCGCAGGTCCCCGGGGAGCACGTGGAGCTCCTCGCGGCCCAGGTCGGACAGGAGCAGGACAAAGTCGGGCTCCACTCTGAGGACGAAGCCGGTGGTGCCCCGGTAGCGGCCCGCCAGCACCTGGACGTGCTCCCCTTCCTCGAAGTGCTTGCTCAGCTCCCCCGGCGGCCAGCTGCAGCGGCTCCCGGAGCAGCTCGTGCTCGGGCATGATGGTGACCCGGGAGCCGCTCACGCCCAGCACCCGGCCCCGCAGCTGGATGAGCTCGCCCGCGCTCACACCCGCACCCTGTCTCCGGCCCCGAAGCGGCGCTCCGCCGCCCCGTCTTCGTCGTCCACGCGCAGCTCGAGCTCCTGCAGGGCTTCGGGGCGCTCCTGGAAGTGCTGCAGCTCGGACAGCGCCGGCCTGACGCCCTCCCACACCAGGGCCGAAGGGGGGAAGGTCTTGAAGAGGAAGCCCTCGGGGCTGTAGCGGTCCCCCCCGGAAGAGGAGGAAGTCTCCGTCCCTGCCCAGCTTTCCTCCCAGGGCTCGGATCTTCTGGGCGTCCAGGAGCTTCGGGGGCGGCCTGGGGGCGCCTCTTCCTCTTGCCCGAGCCGGGGGTCGGGGCCCCGCGGGCCGGGAGCAGGCTGTAGTCGAGGCGAGGGATCATCTTGAGGAAGACCGAGGCGTTGCCGGGCTCGGAGCGGGTCACCTGAGCGAGGTCATCCTTGTAGAGGCCCGCCCTGACGCGCACCCAGCTCCCGGGCTGCAGGCTGGGGGCCTGGCGGCGCAGCACCCTCAGCACGTCGGGCATCTCCTCCAGGGGCACCGGCTTCGGGGGCCCGGGAGCCCTGGCGCAGGCTGGCCACGCCCCGGATGGCGTCCAGTACGTGGCCGAGCTTGTGGGCCTCCACATAGACGTAGCCCTTGAGGTAGTGGGGAGCCACCACGGACTGGATCTGCAGGGGGCTGGCGCTGCCGCGGGAGGGCCGCGAACTTGCGCAGGAGCGTCAGGGCCGCGGCCTTTTCCTGCCCGGACTTGCACTTGACCATCCACAGCCTGGGCTCCCGCAGGCCCGGGAGCAGCCGCTGCTGGCAGATGGGGTCGGGCGGCTGCCGCGGGGCTCCGCGCCCGGCCTCCCTGCACGCAGGCCTGGCGTATTTCTGCAGGAAATACTGGGCCAGCTCCTCCTCCCGCTCAGCCCTCCAGGCGTTCTGGAGGCGCCGCGCCCCGGAGCAGTCCTCCTGGGGGGTGGCTTCAGGGCTGCCGGGGGCCGGGGAGCCCCGCTCTGGCCGAGAGGTCCTCCGCGCCCACCTCCCACTCGGCTTCCTCCTCCTCCTCTTCTCCTTCGTCATCGTCCTCCTCAGCCTCATCTAAAATGAAGCCCTGGTGTCTGGGCTTCTTCCTGGGCCGCTCTTCCTCTTCCTCGTCTTCTTCCTCCTCCTTGTCTTCTGCCTCCTCCTCGTCTTCTGCTCCTCCTCATCTTCTTCCTCCTCTTCGTCTTCTTCCTCCTCCTCCTCCTCCGCCTCCTCCGCCTCCTCTTCTTCTTCCTCGTTTTCCTTTCCGTTCTCCTCTTTCTCCCTGGGTTCATTTCTTCCCCTGATTCTACTTCGGACTCCGACTGGGACCCAGAGTCTGTTTCGGCCCGGGACTCGGACTCCCTCGCCGACCCGGACTCCAACCTGGTCCGGGTCCCCGACTCTGACTCCGACTCCGACTCCCTCGCGGACTCGGACCAGGAACCGGGTGTCCTGAGCTCTGACTGCTCCGACTCCCGGACTGTCCCAGCCCTGGCTGCCTGTCTCGCCTGGCCTTGGCCACGACTCCCGCCCTCTGCCTGCTTCTGGACGCTGTTTTTCTCCGTCCCTTTTTCGGGGCCCTTGCGGGTGCCCCCCGGAGACATCTTCAAGTGAGACTGTCTGGCCTTCATCTCCTAATCGCTGCTGCTGCTGCTGCTGCTGCTGCTGCTGCTGCTCTTGCTCTTGATCCTGCTTTTGCTGCTGCTGCTCTTCCTGCCGCTGCTCTTGCTGCTGCTGCTGCTGCTGCCTCTACTGCTCCTGCTGCTGCCGCCACCAGGAGAGCTCCAGCAAGAATGAGTGAGCCTCAGTGGCTCACCAGCTCCTTATAGATACTCCCATGAGGCACCTGTGATGTCAGGGAATCCACATCTTCAGAGAAGGGTCATACCACCTGCAGGGGGGCAGCAGGATGGATTCATTCTGAAAGGATGGGCCAGTCCTTTGTCCCCTCCCAGTTGGAGCGATCCAGGGCAGGGGAACCATTAAGGCTCCATTTTAAGGATCATCCAAGCCAAGTCCCTGCGATAGGAATATGTTTGTAGGACTGTAGATGTATGGACATACATGAATGGACATGTGTGTTATGTGTAGAATTTCTTGTCTTCTCACGGTTGGGGGAGGGAAGGAGAGGAAGGGAGGGAGAGAAACTCCACAAATGTTTGCCTTGTGGGGGAGGGGCGGGCAATATTCTTATTAGATATGTGTAAAACAATGGTTTACATGTATTTTTAAAATTTTGAGTTCCAGATTCTCTCCCATTCTCCCCATCTCCGCCCTCTTTTCAGAAGGCTGCTGGGAATTGATGCAACACATTTCGGTAATATTGATGCTGCCAAAGATGGTATAAATGTCGTGTGCCCCCCCCCCCACTCAAGGGAAAAAGGAAGTTTAAGAAAAAGTCTTCAGTCTGCGTTCAGACCCAATCGGAGTTTCTCTTAGGACAAAGAGCATTTGTCTTCAGTCCTTCAGACCGGTCTGGGATAACTTTGTTGCTGAGAACAGCAAAGTGTTTCACAACTGATCATCCCACAGCTTTGAAATTTGCTCTAACTAGGTACACAGTACCTTTCCCAGGGCTGGAACTCAGGGAGGACTTTCCGCATTTTTCTCTTCTCTTGTAGAATAAGAATATTCCTTCATAATCCTATACCACAATTTATTCAGTCTTTCCCCAATGAAAAGTCATCCCCTGGATTTCCAACTTTTTGTCCTGAAAAAAGAGCTGCTAATAATATTTCTATAGGTCAAAGGATCTTATGACCCTTTGAGCACAGATCATATATTTTCATCATTAGTCAATTGTGGAATGGCTTTTTTTTTTTTTAACAAGTTTGACTCACTTCCCTATTCATTTGCCAAGTAAATTTTCATCAGAGAAACTTGCTTCACAATTCTCTTCATAATTACTCTTGCTAACTCTATCCCTCCCCCTATATTCTGTTGTCTTTCCCTTCATCCTGTCCCTCTCAAAAGTGTTTTACTACCTAATATTCCCTCTCTTTTATCACACTCCCCTTCCCATATCTTTGCCTCTTCCTGCTCTCTGATAGAATTGTGTAGCCATATTGGTGTCAGTTATTTCCTTTTGAGTCAATTTTGGCGAGTCTAAAGTTCATTACTCCTTCTCCCCTCTCCTCTTTCTCTACATTGTAGGAGCTTTTTCTTGTATCTTTATGGCAGATAATCATCTCCTTTCCACCTTTCCCTTTCCCTTTCTCCTAGTTCTTTCCTCAATCACCTTTGGATTTCATTTTATTTTTTAGATTTTATCCTTTCATATTCAATCCACACATTGCCATCTCTGTCTCTCTGTCTCTCTCTCTCTCATATATATATATATATATATATATATATATATATATATATATATATATATATATATATATATATATATATATATATATATAATTTTAACTGCCATAATAATGAGCATGTTATTAGAAGTTACAAGTACCATCTTGTAGGAATGCAAACAGATAACCCTTGTTAAGTCCCTCATGATTTCCATTTTCTTCCTTCTCCACCTACTCTTCCTTCTTTTCCTTCTTCCTTTTTCTCTTCTTCTTCTCCTTCTTTCTCCTCCTCCTCCTTTTCCTTGTTCCTTCTCTTTCTTCTTCTTGGGACTCTGTATCTGAGGTTCTACTGTTGAGCAATGCAAGGAACTCCTAGGAAACTTGATTTCTGGGTAATTGTAAATTCTCTGAAAACTGTCTGTTATCCTGTATTTAAGAAGTGCCTCAGGGTCTCATGGGTAAGGAGTATGACAGTAAATGGGATCTGTACCTTTTAGAAGTCCCCAGAGCAGGATTTCAGCCTGACAAGCCTGCCTGTGCCGTGGGCTGTGCTCTGCAGGCCCGTGGGACAGAGTTTGGGATGTAAAAACTCTGCTTAGTGAAACTTGCTGTGGAGGTGAAATCCCTCGGGATCCTCCCTGACTGTTCTGGGTTCTGACTTTGGGAATGGTTCTCTGAACGACGTTAGTTACCCGCCATTGGAGAGAAATCCCCAGAACTTCCTGGCACAGGTTTCCCAGCAGGCCGAAGGGGGGATTGTTAGTGTCCCAGTCAGGCCCCTGCTTTCTCCTCTTCAAGCAAATTTCTGTGATCAGAGTAAGTGGCCAATGGGAGCCGTCCTGCCTGCCTCTTCTCTGCCCGGGGTCAAAGGGTCTCATCCTCCTCTCTAACAGGACACCCTCCTTCCCTCCCTCCCTGTCTCCTTGATCTCTAGCCAGGAGCACAACTTTGTGAAGGGAAGAGGGAGTATCATTGGTGCCTTTCGCTTTTCTTCCGCTAGATGTCGCCCTTGTCTGTGTTTTGGGTTTCAGATTCCGCATTTCCTCATTTCTTCTTTCATTTTGTTTGGGCTTTGTGTTGGGAGAGCCCCCACAAGAGCCTCACAGGGCAGGGGTGGGGGAGGGGGGGCGAGGCCGTTCAGCATTTCCTCCTCTGGCTCAGGAGAGGGGCCTCTGCTGCTCAGAGATGGGCCTGTTTGCCCTCAATGTAAACTCCCTGACCTCTTCTTCTGGTTCTGGCTTCAGGCTTGGTTTAATGAGGTTATAGACAGTAAAATGGCTTGTTTGTATTTCTCCTGGGCATTGCTCATGGTCATGGGTGAGCTGTGACTGAAGCCCATCCCACTCTCACAGTTATGGCAGCCTTCCTCAGGGAACCAGGGGGGACTTTGGAATCAGAATCCAGGGATCTCCCAGTGTCCCCTAATGGACCTGCGCCCCCTGCCCTTTTGTGCAGTTACATCTAGTCCTCACAGGGGCTTCCGTTTCTACAGATCTGAGAGGGAAACTATCACTGTTCATCTAATTTCCTTTACTATCTCTCTTTTTCCCCCCTGAGTCTATTGGGGTTAAGTGATTTGACCAGGGTCACACAACCAGGAAGTGTTCAGAGTCTGAGGCCAGATTTGACCTCAGGTCCTCCTGACTTAAGGGCTGATGCTCTATCTATCCACTGTGCCACCTAGGTGTATCTCTCTCTGTCTGTATGTCTGTCTCTCTCGAACTCCCTTATCTTCTTTTCTCCATGCTGCCTCTCTGACTTACTCCTTTTTCTCAATCTCCTTTTCATTCTCTGGCTTGCTTTATTTCTATGCTTCTCTCTCTTTTTCTCTCTTTCTGTCCATTTCTGTTTCTTTTTTTTTTCACTTTTTCTCAGACTCTAATTTTACTCTCTAGCCTTTCTTAACCTCTCTGATTCTCATTCTCTCTCTCTCTCTCTCTCTCTCTCTCTCTCTCTCTCTCTCTCTCTCTCTCTCTCTCTCTGTCTCTCTCTCTCTCTCTCTCTCTCTCTCTCTCTCTCTCTCTCTCTCTCTCTCTCTCTCTCTCTCACTCCTTACTTTCTCTCTATTCATTGACTTCAGAGGAAGAAGCCCCCCTTTTCTCGTTATCTCTTCTCTTTCTTCCTGATCTGCAGCCTCTCTGCGCCATTTGGAGCCTGGCTGTGACCGGGGGGTGGGGGGGGTGGGGGGGGGGTGGGGGTGGGGGGGGGTGGGGAAGGGTCGGAGGCCGGGCTTGGCTGGAGGCTTTTTGCCCTTCCCGATTTTAGCGCAGGGCGCAGTTGCTCCGAGCAGGGACGAGACATTTGGGGGGGGGGGGGGAAACATGAGGAAAGGCCCGTCAAATGCCCTGGCAGCACTTTGCGCATGCTCAGAGCTCAGGCCGCTGCAGCGCATCCCTCCGGTCCCCATTCCTTTATCAGCAGGAGTGGGGGGGTCTTCCTCGGGAGTACTTTTCCTGGGTTCTAGCTCAGGCCCCCTCCTGCCGACCGCTGCTGGGGGCTCGGGCCGCAAAGCTGGGAGCAGGGTGGGGGGCGCCGCCTCTGAGATGGAACATTGTAACGAGCTGTTGTCTCTAGAAGCTGCTGGATCGCTCTCTGGGAAGACATCTGCTGTGTCTTCTACTCAAATCTCTCCGACAGATTCTTCTTCCTGTAATGAACCGTTGTCTCCAGGCAGTTGCTGTTAACTCTTGTCCAAAGAAGTGACTTCCCTTCCTGCAGAGAGCCCCGTCAAGCCTGATGCAATTCAGAGTCTTCCTCTTGTCTCTGGGAGTCCTCTCTTTTATTCTCCCAGAGAATGGGCGTGGGATAATGCAAGGGCTTCTGGGAAGAACCACCCCAGCCAATGAGCTTGCCCCCTCTATCAAGTCAACCTGAGTTCTCACCTTGTAATTGTCCAGAAAACCTCAGTTCTCACTTAGTAATCCTAATATCTCCCCCTTTCTTTTGATTTAGAACATAGGACAGTCATGACCTTGAAACATAAATCCATCAATATGGGAAGTATTACAGATAATTACATAAATTACATAAGCACATAGTAACATAGTAACGTAACACATGCTAGAAGTATATAACATAATCATAAATTGAAAATTTATAAATGTCCATAAGTCCATTGTCCATTAGTCTCATCTTGTGTGAGGAAGTCCAATGATTCCTGCTGGTTTTTAAAGTTCTTTAACAGTCTTCTTATTATCCATGCTCTTTCAGTGTCAGATGTTTCTTAGATCTTCTCCTTTATTTTGAGGCCTTTCTCTTTTTCTGTCTCTCTCCGATGGACAAGGCGAATATGACTCGTTGTCACCCATCTGATTCCTTCTCCTGCTGAAGAAATACAAGCAAACCCTCTCCCCCAGGCAGTTAACCTATCTGGTCCCTTCCATTCGCCACTTTCTGGATCTCTCCACATCACCTGGCGATTATCTAAGGACAGTGGAGATGCTCTCACTGGACACTGCCCTTCTGGTGGGTTATAAAACCTGTCTGCTGGAGCCAGTGCATCTTTGTCAAAAATTAGAAAATTAATGGTATAGAGAACTAAATTTAGAAGTTCCCTAGGGCTACCTGTGGCTCCCCCTTTCTTTTGTTTTTGGAGGAGTGTCTTAATATCTCTGTTTCTTCTCTCTACTTTTGCCTGCCCTTGAGGATTAAAGGGTATGCCCGTGGTATGTAAAATCTTATACTGTGCACAAAAGTGTGTAAAATGTTTGGACGTATATGCAGGTCCATTGTCTGTTTTTATTGCTTGTGGCACACCCATAATTGCAAAAGCCTGTATAAGGAATTCAGTGACCACTCGGGCTGTCTCTTTTGCTGCTGGCATTGCAAATGTGAATCCTGAAAAGGTGTCTACCACGACATGAATAAAAGATAGACGACCAAAAGATTTATAATGGGTCACATCCATTTGCCAGATTTCATTGGGTCTCAAACCACGAGGATTCTTCCCTGGAGGGAGTGTAGGAGCGTGGAAAGGAAGACAAGCTGTACAGCTTTTTACTATGCTCCTAGCTTCCTCTCTTGTGATTCCAAATTGTAAACGTAAAGCTCGAGCAGCCTGATGATATTTAGAATGAGATTCTTGTGCTTCCTGAAATAAAGGACTACTGGCTAACATGGTTAGAAGGCTATCTGCCTTTGAATTTCCATCAAAAATGGGACCTGGAAGTCCACTATGTGAGTGGACATGCAAGATATAAATCTTGCCTGGATGTTTTCTCACTTGCTCTTGAAGTTCCTTAAAGAGCTGATAAATATTGGAGGCTGCAAATTTTATTTGGGCTGTGGCAATTCTTTGTACTACACCTACTGAATAGGCTGAATCAGTAATTATATTTACGTCTCCTGGGTAATAAGTGAGAGCTAGCATGATAGCAAATAATTCATTCTGTTGAGTGGATTGAAAAGGAGTCCTGATTACTCTCTTTATGGTTAAATCATGAGAGTATATGGCACAAATATTTTCTTTGGAGGCATCTGTAAAGATTGTTGGTCCTTTAAGAGGAACCTTAGAAACCTTTTCTTCAAAAATCCATCGCCAATTATGTAGTAGCCGGGTAATCTTTAATGGAGATCCATGTGCAAAATTTGGAGCGGTGGCCAATAAAATTTGCCATTCTGGGATGGTCTCACAGCATACATTAATTTGTGCGTTAGTATAGAATGTGTATATTTTTTCAGGACTTATTCCAGATAATTGTGTTACTCTCTTAATAGCCTTTAATAAAATCCTAGCCACAAGCACTGGGTAAGGTGTAAGGCTTTGTTCTGGTTGTGCTGGGAGGTTCACCCACTCAATCACTCTGTCTCCTTGATGAAGGACTGCTGTGGGTGCCTCTTTTGTAGCAAAAACTGATATTTCCAAGGGTTTTTGAGTGACTCTTTCAACCACATTGGATAAAGCCAGTTCAACTTCTCTCAAAGCCTTTTGTGCTTCTTTTGTAAGCTGGCGTGGTGAATTTAAAGCACTGTCTCCCCTTAAAATGTCATATAATGGTTGCAATTGACAGGTAGTCAAGCCTAACACTGGACGCATCCATTGGATATCTCCTATTAATTTTTGAAAGTCATTTAAGGTGTTCAACTTCTCTGTTCTTAAAGAAAGCTTTTGTACTGTGAGTGTCTTAGGATACACTTCATATCCTAAATATTGAAAAGGAGCATGTCTTTGAATTTTTTCTGTAGCTATATGCAGTTTGTAGTACTTTAATGTTTCCATGGTCCTTTGTAGACATGCCTCTAACATTTGTTCCTCAGGTGCACATCCCAAAATATCATCCATATAATGTAACAATATTACTTTTGGAAAGGCTTTTCTTACTGGAGCAAGAGCAGCTGCAACATACATTTGGCACATAGTAGGGCTGTTTTTCATTCCCTGTGGCAAAACTGTCCATTCATATCTTTTATAAGGCTCGGCCAAATTAACACTAGGCACTGAAAAAGCAAATCTTTTCATATCCTCCTTATCTAGAGGAATAGAATAGAAACAATCCTTAATGTCTATAACCCATAGAGGCCATTCTCTTGGCAACTGAGTAGGAGATGGAAGTCCAGGCTGAAGAGTTCCCATAGTTTCCATCTGTTCATTTACTCTTCTTAGATCAGTTATCATTCTCCATTTTCCAGATTTCTTTTTCACCACAAATACTGGGGAATTCCAAGGACTTAGAGAAGGCCGCAAGTGTCCTTGGTCAAGTTGTTCTTGCACTATGTCTAATAAGGCCTGAATTTTATCACTTCTTAAGGGCCACTGTTCTACCCACACTGGTGAATCAGTCTTCCACTGAATAGGAACTGGTGAAAGTGCAGGTAGGCCTTCAACAGCAGCCCTGCCTAAAAAGCCGAAGTGCTTATTTGTAATCCTATCTGCTGTAAAATGTCTCTTCCCCACAGATTGATGGGGATTTTTTCAACCACAAAAGGAGTAAAAGCTCCTGTTTCTCCTTCAAATACCCATCTCAAAGGCCTAGCACTAACTTCTGCTGCTATTGATCCTCCCACCCCAGACATATAGGTGTCTGCTTTAATCTTTGGCCAGTGAACGGGCCAATTGGCACCTCTAATAACTGTACGATCTGCACCCGTGTCTACCAATCCTTCAAATGGTATTCTGTTTATATAAATAGTAAGCATAGGTCGGTCAGCTGTCACAGCTGCTGTCCAATATATTCCTGGATTTTGTTCATTGGAGTCAAAATCTAGGCGACTATCACTAGGTTGCTTATTAGGGGTCCGTAACAATAAGCCTGATGCTACTACTTCTCCTGGTTGATAAATCACACGTTGTCTGCCTGTGTTAGTGACTGGGATATTAGATACACGTTCTCCAGTCTCCCACATCAGTGTATGGATGGACACTGTTTTGTAGGCACTCTCAGAAGGTGAAATGGTCAAGCCTACTGTGCCTGGAGGCAAAGGATCCATAGGCTCAACAGGAACAGATTTCACTTCTCCAGGGAGTATCTCGGTAGTCTCTACTGCACACAACTCTATTTTTCCTAATTTCAATCCCTTTCTTCCATCTGATTGCCTTTTGGCTGATTGATCGTGTCTTAAAATTCTCTGGATGTAACCTCGGCTGCCATCATGCCCCACTTGGGGGGCTGAAGCTGGGTCCCACCTGTCATTTCCCTGGGTCAATCTACATTCGGAGGCCCAGTGGAGGCCCTTGTGACATTTTGGACATGGAGTTTTAGGTCTTCTCTCACCCTGTCTTCTCACTGTATCTCCATATCTACACTGAGCTCTTAGATGCCCAATTTTTCCACATTGAAAACATCGCCGAGTTTCTCTAGAAGGCCCTTGCCAGGAGGGACCCTGCCTTTCCACATTCATCATAGTCCGGGTGTAAAAAGCATTTGTTCCCACTGTAGCACAGCGTCTTATGATCTCCTCTAAAGGAGCATCTTTGTCTAATCCCCATATAATTCTTTTGCAAATCTCATTGGCATTTTCCTTAGCCAGATGTCTGGTCATTATTTCTGTAGCTGAATTTTCTCCAATAGTTCTTTTGACAGCAGTTTGCAAACGTCCCACAAAATCTGCAAAAGGTTCATTGGGACCTTGCTGTATTTTAGTGAAAGCCTCTCCATGATCTTTCTGTCCAGGAAGGACACCCCAAGCTTTTATTGCAGCCTTAGCAATTTGTTCATATATTGTCATGGTATAATTAATCTGTTCTGAATTCTCTCCATACCGACCTTCACCAGCCAAGTGCTCAAAAGTGAATTGTGTGTTAACTCCTATTTCCAAATTGCATCTGACTTGAATTTTACATAATTCATGAAATTCCGCAAGCCATAATAAATTTTCTCCAGGTTCCAGACATGTCCTTGCTATGGATTTCCAATCATTCGGGGTTAGGACTTCATAAGACAAACCATCTAGTAACATTTTGACATAAGCTGATGTAGCCCCATAAAGGGTACAACCTTTTTTCAAATCCTTAATTTTATTCAAATCTAAAGGTGCATATCTTCTCATTTTATGACCTACAGAATCAATATTTTCAATCACAGGATATGCATGTATAAAATCACTTATATCCTGTCCTTCTCTCTTAGCTTTAACCAATGCTTTTTCTAATCTTGTCATAGGCTTAGGCTGCTTCACAGGCAATTCTGTTTGTGTTTCTGCCTCTTCCTCTCCTCCTTCTTGCTCCACCCATGAAGGGTTAATTGAGGGAGGAGATGGGAGGTGCTCCTGTTGCTCAGAATTGTACTTAACTTCATTGTTATCTGATTCATCCTTTTCACCTAGTTTAGTTGACACCTCCCCATTTTGCTCCTTCATCTCTTCCTTTAGAATAACATTTTTTAAAGCCATTTGGATTCAATTGTAGGTATGAATTGTATCTTTGGAAACTGAGTTTGGTCTGGAACCAAAGGGCAAAATGTCACAAAGGCAATTGTAGTGTTCACCTAATTGCTCTCCTACTAATTTCCACTCATCTGGATCCAATTCTTTTTCCAGAGAAAAAGAAGGACATATAACCTTCACAGTTCTTAAAAGTTCAGTAATCTCCTCTAAAATTATAATCAATCCTTGGCTTTTCATAACCTTGATGATGCTCTCCAAACATTTTCCTTGAACAGAAGGTGTTTGCCCCATTTCACTATAAGAGATTCCTGGTTTAGCCCTTAATAAGTTAAGTTCCTTATTTATCTATTAGTATGCTCACTTAATCTTTAACAAAGTTTCCTCGTTACTCACGGTTCTGGGTCAGAGAGACTGAGATCTAGATCGGAAGCTTTTCCACTGGAATCAGGACCGTGTCTGTCCCTGTTCGGGCGCCAAATTGCGAAGGTCTGGTCTAGCTCTTCTTGTCAGGATAAGCAAATGTCCTTGCCCCACGTTGGGCGCCAATTGTAACGAGCTGTTGTCTCTAGAAGCTGCTGGATCGCTCTCTGGGAAGAGATCTGCTGTGTCTTCTACTCAAATCTCTCCGACAGATTCTTCTTCCTGTAATGAACCGTTGTCTCCAGGCAGTTGCTGTTAACTCTTGTCCAAAGAAGTGACTTCCCTTCCTGCAGAGAGCCCCGTCAAGCCTGATGCAATTCAGAGTCTTCCTCTTGTCTCTGGGAGTCCTCTCTTTTATTCTCCCAGAGAATGGGCGTGGGATAATGCAAGGGCTTCTGGGAAGAACCACCCCAGCCAATGAGCTTGCCCCCTCTATCAAGTCAACCTGAGTTCTCACCTTGTAATTGTCCAGAAAACCTCAGTTCTCACTTAGTAATCCTAACAGAACATGAATGAGGCTCCTCCTCAGGACCTTCCCCTCCCCCCCCAGTTCCCCTCACTGCAGCCTGGGAGAAATGGCGCCTCCCGGCGCGGAGCCCGGCATCTCCCGCGGCCTCAGCTCCTGGGCTTCCTCGCTCTCTCTCGGGCCTGGAGCAATGAGCCCGGGGACCCGCCCCTCCCCCCGCTCCCGTGTCTCCAAAGTGCGCGGCAACTTTCAAAAGTGGCCAGAAAACGAGGATGTTGGTGATTGAGCATCGGACCGCGTCCGCCTCCTCGGATCCCAGACTGTGGGAGGGCGGAGGCTCATCCCCGGGGCCGCCGCGGGGGAGCCTCCCAATGAAGGGTCCTTGAATTGTTCTGAAAGGCCTTTGCCTCCAAGGGCTGGCCTGAATGGGTGGAGGTCTGTGCTCGGACTTCGGAAGGGCCATTTTCTAATCGTGCTTCCGATAATCCGGTGATGCTGGACAGCTCCCTCTCTCCGGCCTCCATCTGTGTCTTTGTCTTTGTTTGTTTGTTTGTTTTTTCATTTGTAAAATGGGCATAGTCCTAGCGTCCACCTGGCCCGGTTTTTGTGAGGACAGTGGGACAATAGATGTCAAGCCCTTTGCAAATCTTAAAATGCTGCTGGGCTTTTCGTCCCACAAATCTTAGTTACCTTTTTTTTTTTTTTTTTTTTTTTTTTTTTTAAGTATTAATAATTTAGGAAACTGGAGCATGAGCAGAGAAGGATTTCCAGGATGGGGAAAGATGTCAGCTTAGATCTTATGCCAAGAAGACATCATTGAGTTCAAATACCGCTTTCCATTTAGTTCTGTGACTCAAGTTACTTAATCTCTGCCCTCAGTTTCCTCATCTGTAAAATAAGGATAATAGCTCCTACCTTCTAAGGTTGTTTTAAGGATCGGATGAAGTAGCCTTGCAAGGCCTTTGTGAATTTTATTGCATTTGTAAATGTTTGCTGTAATATTTGTTTTCCTGACTTTCATCTTGTTAATGCCACTACCCAGTTTCCTGAAGTCGGCCTATTCAATAAGATGTATTTCTTTAGTTAGACTTTTTTCTTACTTTTAAGTTACTTTTTTAGTTACTTAATTAGTGAAAATCCTGGATACACTCACCTGTGGGATAATTTCAGTATAATAGGACTTGAGATCCAGTTGTTATTGAAGCATTTGCAATCTCTTAAAATTACAGAGTTGGGAAGTCTTAAAGGTCATAGAGTTCAGTCCATACCAGTTGAGGCATTTGAGACAAACAGAAGTTTAGTACTTTTTTGTTGTGATGTTTTAAAACTATCACAGAACTGAAATGAAAATAACTGTGTTTCCCCCCCCCCAAAAAAAAAAAAAACATTCTGACTAGAATATGTCTTCTTGAAATGCTAGAATTCCTGGTCACTGTACTTGGCTGAGTTCACCAATGTGTTGTAATCTATAGTTCCTTGTCACTTTTTAAAAATTTATTATTATTTTTTAAAATTTTTATAATTATAACATTTTCTTTGACAGAACATGAGCATAGGTATTTTTTTTTTTTTTACAACATTATCCCTTGTATTCTCTTCTGTTCTGAATTTTTCTCCTCCTTCCTTCCACCCCCTCCCCTAGATGGCAGGCATTCCCATACATATTAAATATCTGATAGTATATCCTAGGTACAATATATATGTGCAGAACCGAATTTTGTTGTTGTTGTTGTTGCAAAGGAAGGATTGTATTGGGAAGGTAAAAATAATCTGGGAAGAGAAACAAAACAAAACAAACAAACAAAAAAACAATGCTCACAGTTTACACTCATTTCCCAGTGTTCCTTTTTTGGATGTAGCTGATTCTGTCCATCATTGATCAATTGGAATTGGATTAGCTCTTCTCTATGTTGAAGATATCCACTTCCATCAGAATACATCTTCATACAGTATCATTGTTGAAGTGTATAATCATCCCCTAGTTCTGCTCGTTTCACTCAGCATCAGTTGATGTAAGTCCCTCCAATCCTCTCTGTATTTCTCCTGTTGGTCATTTCTTACGGAACAATAATATTCCAAACCATTCATATACCATAATTTATCCAACCATTCTCCAATTCATGGACATCCATTCATTTTCCAGTTTCTAGCCACTATGAAAAGGGCTGCCACAAACATTTTGGCACATACAGGTCCCTTTCCACTCTTTAGTATTTCTTTGGGATATAAGCCCAGTAGTAGCACTGCTGGGTCAAAGGGCATGCACGTTTTGATAACTTTTTGGGCATAATTCCAGATTGCTCTCCAGAATGGTTGGATTCTTTCACAACTCCACCAACAATGCATCAGTGTCCCAGTTTTCCCACAGCCCCTCCAACATTCATCATTATTTGTTCCTGTCATCTTAGTCAATCTGACAGGTGTGTAATGATATCTCAGAGTTGTCTTAATTTGCATTTCTCTGATCAATATTGATTTGTCCTTGTCACTTTTCTAACTTTCTTCTGCTGAACTTTGTTTCCTAACAGTAATTAATTTTTCTGCTAGTGCTTTTAATATGTGAATCACTTTAGCCCTTTTGGTGATGTGGTTTGGCAAAATATTGGTCCCTACCACAAGGGCAGGAATTCTTGCTTCCAAAGTTTCTTCCTTTGTTGGTACCAAAGATGGAGGACCAATCACTACAGTTGGCAAAGTGCTGTAGCTTTTCCTATGTCTAAAGTTGCTGCTACATCCTCCATTGCCTAGTTATCATACTTGCTACCAAAAACTCTGTCCTGTTTTATGTCACCTTGTTCACCATGTCCAAAGTCTCTGTTTCTTTCATAGTAACCAGAGCCATTTCCTTCCTATCATTATCATTGCAAATCCATTCATATCCTCCAACATCATGACTGCTATCAAAACCACCAGTGAAGTTTCCACCACCGCTAGTTAGTATTTACACCAAAGTAACTTCCATGGTTATCAGCAAAATTTCTAGAAGCATTACAGTATCTGACTAAACAAAGCACTGATCATATATATGTACACACATACATATATACACACACACACATATATATACATGTATGTATACATAGTCAAACCATATGAATTAAACTATCAAAAATATTTTTCTGAATTAGAAATTAGAAAATTAGAAAAAAATAAGAAAATTTATTTAGAAGAAAAAAGTCAAGAATATAAAAGGAATCAATGAAAAATCTAAATTAAGGATATTTCAGTTAATATAAGAAAAATATTTTGTGATGACATGATGGTATACTTAGAGAACCCCAAAGACTCTGCTAAAAAGCTATTAGAAATAATTCAGAATTTTAGCAAAGTCGCAGGATACAAAATAAATCCACATAAATCCTCAGGATTTTTATACATTACCAACACAATCCAACAGCAAGAGATACAAAGAGAAATTCCATTCAAAATAACAGTCGATAGTATCAAATATTTGGGAATATATCTACCAAAGGAGAGTCAGGAATTATATGAGCAAAATTACAAAACACTTGCCACAAAAATAAAGTCAGATTTAAATAATTGGAAAGACATTCAGTGTTCTTGGATAGGCCGAGCGAATATAATAAAGATGACAATACTCCCCAAACTAATCTATTTATTTAGTGCTATACCAATCAGACTCCCAAGAAACTATTTTAATGACCTAGAAAAAATAACAACAAAATTCATATGGAAGAATAAAAGGTCGAGAATTGCAAGGGAACTAATGAAAAAAAAGTCAGAGGAAGGTGGTCTAAGTGTACCTGATTTAAAGCTATATTATAAAGCAACAATCACCAAAACCATTTGGTATTGGCTAAGAAATAGACTAGTTGATCAGTGGCATAGGTTAGGTTTACAGGGCAAGATAGTGAATAAAAATAGCAATCTAATCTTTGACAAACCCAAAGATCCCAAATTTTGGGATAAGAATTCATTATTTGACAAAAACTGCTGGGAAAACTGGAAATTAGTATGGCAGAAACTAGGCATGGACCCACATTTAACACCACATACTAAGATTAGATCAAAATGGGTCCAAGATTTAGGCATAAAGAACGAAATCATAAATAAATTGGAGGAACATGGGATGGTTTACCTCTCAGACTTGTGGAGGAGGAAGGAGTTTGTGTCCAAGGGAGAACTAGAGACCATTATTGATCACAAAATAGAACATTTTGATTACACCAAATTAAAAAGTTTCTGCGCAAACAAAACTAATGCAAACAAGATTAGAAGGGAAGTAACAAATTGGGAAAAAATTTTTACAGTTAAAGGTTCTGATAAAGGCCTCATCTCCAAAATATATAGAGAATTGACTTTAATTTATAAGAAATCAAGCCATTCTCCAATTGATAAATGGTCAAAGGATATGAACAGACAATTTTCAGATGATGAAATTAAAACTATTTCCACTCATATGAAAGAGTGTTCCAAATCACTATTGATCAGAGAAATGCAAATTAAGACAACTCTGAGGTATCATTACACACCTGTCAGATTGGCTAAGATGACAGGAACAAATAACGATGAATGTTGGAGGGGCTGTGGGAAAACTGGGACACTGATGCATTGTTGGTGGAGTTGTGAAAGAATCCAACCATTCTGGAGAGCAATCTGGAATTATGCCCAAAAAGTTATCAAAATGTGCATACCCTTTGACCCAGCCATACTACTACTGGGCTTATACCCCAAGGAACTACTAGAGAAGGGAAAGGGTCCTGTATGTGCCAAAATGTTTGTGGCAGCCCTTTTCATAGTGGCTAGAAGCTGGAAGATGAATGGATGTCCATCAATTGGAGAATGGTTGGGTAAACTATGGTATATGAATGTTATGGAATATTATTTTTCTATAAGAAATGACCAACAGGAGAAATACAGAGAGAATTGGAGAGACTTACATCAACTGATGCTGAGTGAAACGAGCAGAACCAGAAGATCATTATACACTTCAACAATGATACTGTATGAGGATGTATGCTGATGGAAGTGGATTTCTTCAACATAGAGAAGAACTAATCCAATTCCAATTGATTAATGATGGACAGAACCAGCTACATCCAGAAAAGGAACACTGGGAAATGAATGTAAACTGTTATTTTTACCTTCTGAATCCAATTCTTCCTGTGCAACAAAAAATTCGGTTCTACACACATATATTGTATCTAAATTATACTGTAATATATTTAACATATATAAGACTGCTTGCCATCTGGGGGAGGGGGTTGGGGGAGGAAGGGAAAAAATCTGAATAGAAGTAAGTGCAAGGGATAATGTTGTAAAAAATTACCCATGCATATGTACTGTCAAAAAAAAAGTTATAATTATAAAATAAAATAAAATAAAAAAAAAAAAAAAAAAAAAAAAGAAAAATATTTTGTAAGGAATTTTGGCTTATACCTGGAGGAGGACAAGCCAAGTTATGATTATTAATAATTTTTTAAATTATCAAAAGCTATATGTTTATGTGCTTTATGCTTTTCAATCTTAGTTTGCATCTGGCCTAGCCTGAAATAATCAGACAATGATAAAGTGTTTACTTTGTCTGTAAAGTCTATCCAAAAGAAAAAAAAATGGGGTTATTCCTGGTTAATTGACAATGACAAAATTAATAATTTCATTTTTCCCTTTTTTAAACAGAATGCCTCTCCAGTCCTATCAATATGTACCTTTGTGTTGGAACAATCCTTATATGTCCGAGATCTCCAGGAGATGCTGTCCAACACGATGGAGAAAGCAGAAGGGGCAAGTACTCAAATCCATGTAAAATTTTAACATAAAATGAACTTAGCCACCCTATAATCAACTAATCTATTTATTTTACAGGTATAACCACATTCAAGAATTTTCTTTTAATATATTAAGGCAATGTCTTTGGTCATTTCTTCAAATGTATTTTAAATATTCTTTAGCTAAATTATTTCTGTGATAGATTTCAGAGCTATAAAAACTTCAATATTACATTGATTCATTGGGAAATTCTTTGTCATTGAAATATATTCTAATGATTGATACCAGCATTTTTATTGTGATTTAACGTTATACATATTTTTAGTGTTTAAAAAAAACCACACTGTTAGCAACAGTTTATATGTGTTGCTAACTGCTCTGTGTGATCACATTTCAGTATCATTTATTTTATTCTGAGTTATTTTTAGTTTTGTAATAAAATTGCATAGTACAATCATATATATTATTTGGAATGTACAGGTAGTGGAGATAATATAAAAGCCGAAGCTCTGTTGTACTTTTGCAAGCAGATATTCCTTTAATTATTCTTCTTAAAACTGGGCTGTTTAGTGACAACTATCATATCTTCCCTTAACTTTTTCTAGATTTTTTCCTAATTATGTAAATGGTAGAGGAGACTGAATATGAAATTTAGAATCAGGAAGATCTGTGTTCAAATACTGCCTTAAACACTGACTTTGAGAACCTGTCATGTCATCATTCTCAGACTGAGTTTTTTCATCTGTAAATGAGATAATAAGACTTATCCAATAGGGTTATTGTAAGACTCAAGTGAGATATTATAGGTGATGCTGTTTGCTGTGAACAGGGTAAAATTTTCATTTGATGTTATGTAATTATTATTATTATCACAAAATTACCTATTTGTGACTATTCATTAAACTCACAGTTAAACAGGTTTTGAAATAAATGTTGTAGCACATGGCTTAAGCAAAAAAGTATAGTTATTCTAGTTGTGAAATTGAAAATTATATATATATGAGATAGACAAACATTTTTACTGACAAATTCAGATAGACTTGTTCTTTCATTCATGAGGATATGGCCCCAATCTTTGCTTGTTGCTATGCTTATGTAATTACTGTCCATGTCTTCCCATACATTTGCTGCATAGGTTTAGAAAATATGTGAACATCCTTCTTTCTTTTTTCTTGATATCTCTCTCAGAGAGTCATTAGTCTCCACTTGTTGAATTCTAACTTCAATGACCTTTTGTAGCTCCTTTTTCATTTTTAAGGATGTTTTTTCCATCAATTCTTGAGACTCTTTCCATTTGACCAATTCTGCTTTTCAAGCAATTGTTTCTTTCTAAGATGTTTACTCTTTTTTTCCCATAATTCTCTTGCATCCTTCTCATTTCTTTACCGAATTTTACTCCTATTTCTCTTGTATGATTTTTTAAGCTTCTTTTTGAGTTCTTCCATGAAATCTTTCTGGCTTCAAGACCACTTCCTATTTTCCTTTGGGGTTTTGTTCATGGGTGTTTTAACATTGTTCTTTTCTCAATTTGTGAATTGATCTTCCCTGTCATCATAATAAGTTTTTATGGACAGATTCTTATTTTTTGGTTGAGGTTGATATGAGTAACTATTTCCTATTTGTAAGTAAAATCAGGTTGATTACAAAACTCCAGAAAACTACAGAGAATTCCTCAAGGTTGCATCAATAGGCATTATCTGAGATAGAATTTTAACGCATGTCTCTGTGTTCAAATATATATTAGAATATTGAATTATAAATGTTTGGAGAAGCTAAAAGAACACCAGGATTAACAGATTTCTTTTTCAAAGGTGAGGAGAAATTAGAGATTAAGTAATCTGTCAAAAATCTAAACTGAGCCCCTCTCACTGCCTCAAACCTGGAAGTGCTAATTATAAGGTTTTCATAGTGCCTGATTAAAAGAGTATTATATACCTTGCAATACTATTACATATTTAACAATTTATTTTTAATTTTAACAATTTATTTTAAATTGACTCAAATGAGATTTATTTGCAGAATTGTGAATTCTGTTAGCTTAATTCAGACTGCCAAAAATTTACATTTGAAACAATGAAAAACAAAATCCAATATTTAAATAGTTAGAAAAATATGAATGTATCAATCAAAGGAAATTCAGAAAGGAGATTGAAATTCTCTTCTCAACTTTCCCAAGTATGCTCAAACATTTTAAATAAATAGTATCTTTCTAGTTAGAGGTATTAATGGTTCAGAACTTTTCCTCTTTGCTTTTTAATCATGCGTTTAGATTTCTGGGAGTCAAACAACTATCAGTTAAGTTAATCTTAGTTTTAGTTTCTTGTAAATTTTAAGTCTGATGTTAAAGTATAATGATCCATTGAAGTTAACAAATCTAAATAAGTCAAGGAAAAGTTATTGCTTGGATTGACATTTAAGAAACAAAAATTGGTGAAATGTTTTATGTTATAGTTAATAACTTTTCTATTGTAGTCAATGTTTTCTGGAATGTAGCATTCTTATAGACAATTTTGCTTATATAGGAATACAGGATTTTTAAAATTAAATTAACCCCTTTCTATCAATCTTTATTTCCACTGTTATGTATAATTTAATTTTCTTAAAATATGTAATTCTAGTTTTTGGAGATCTTTCATGAGCCTAACATGTAAATAATATAATATTTAGAAAGTATCTGGAAGGATCAGAAAATATATTTTATAGTAACGCTCTCTGATATTTTAAATTGTAATAGAATGTTTGGAAAGTATAGCAATTTATAGGGATGTTGCTAGGTTTTTCTTTTTCAAAATGTCTGCTTTTTCTTTGGTAGTGAGTACTTAGTTAATCTGAACTAGAAAATGATTTGCAATTTCAATCACTGTTCAAAATGTCAAGTAGTATTATTGTTATTGCATTGTTTTTAAAAATCAGTTCAAAGGATTAATGAGTCCAATGTGTGCTAACCCAGAGTTTTAAAAAGCCATGTCCCAGCTGATGTGCACTTGTCAATGCTGCCTTGATGCTTTTTTTCCTCCTTTATGAGGATTTTCATTTTCTCTGTGTTTATTCTCCTTTTAGCCAAAGAATATTCCCTGCTCTCTGTTAAAGGCCATATTCTTTCTAACCTCATCTGAATTGTATTCTTCAGAATCATAGTCTACTCTGTTTATCTTCATGGAATTCCTGAACAGGATGTATACAACATGTCTGAGCATCTAATTTGGTCCTCACTTATTTATTTCCCAAGGAGCAATTCTTTGATTGCCAATATGTCTCCCATCTTTTGTAGGAAATTGAAACAAATAGGGACTGACCATTCACTTTGGGACATTAAATTTGACCAGTGCAACTTAAACACAGTTCTAAACTATAGGCAATTGAAACCCCATGGTTAGAAAAGAAAGAGCCTGTTTATGGAAAAAGTCTATTGTATGGTATAACGGAGGCAGTTCAATGGCATATTCCTTTTCATCATAGAAATTGGTCATGAATATGAACATGTAATGATGAACAAAGACCTACTTCTTTATTGCTAGTATCTCTGCTGTCTTTTCACCTCCTGATCTTCAAAAGATAAACTGGCGTTTGATGTTAGGTTACATGTCTGATAAGAAAGTTCTTTGAATTGCATCATTTGGCAGGCTCTTAGGTAAAGGAATGCACGAAGATTGTAAAAGGAAAACTCCTGTGTTCTATTTCTGGCTTCTTTTCTATAGATTATAAAATGTGAACATAGATTAAATAGGCAATGTAAAATATTTTGGAAAATTGAGAAAGCTGCATCATTTCACCATTCATTTCACTAATTCAATAAAGTAAAGAACTAGGTATTGATATTCTTCATTTTTGAGGTATCCAGAATATCCAGTTATTTATGATGATTTAAGGAAAAAATATGAGAATTCTCATTTATTTTATTGAATCTCAGGTTTATTTCTACCTCTCATTACATCCCCAAATTCTTATTTCAGTTTAATATAAATATATTAGTATAAAAGCTGATGAGAGAGATTAATATAAAAGCATAGATTATTTAAAACAAAAAAATTCTGCTATCCAACTGATGTATTTGCATTGCTTAAAGAAGTATAAAGAACTATATTTACCTCTATATTTCTTGTATTTTTAAAATTTCATTTCCATTTGGCTCAATGTCAGAGAATTTTAATAGGTAAAACTTAATGGATATTGTGGCTTGTCTAAAAAAGAGCTTAAGGGGAAAATAGCATTTCGTCCAGTCCTCATACACAACTCATTTGCAAAAATTATTTTAATTATGCTGATTAAAGTAAATGTTATTTTTTTACATGAAATGTTACTTTGTACTCTCTTAAATATGTTAGTGAGAAAGCATTATTGGATTGAGTTTGAAAATTTATATGTGGGGTAGTTAGGTGGTGCACTGGATAGAGCACCAGCCCTGAAATCAAGAGGACCTCAGTTCAAATTTGACTCGGACATTTAACATTTCCTAGCTATGTGAACCTGGGCAAGTCACTTAACCCAATTGCCTCAAACAAACAATAAATAAATTTTATGTCTTAAATTAATGAAATTTGCAAAAACTTAAAAAGAGCTAATTCTCAGTGTTTCTCTTTAGACTTTTTCTATTTCTCTTAAGGGTAGTACCACCAGTCTTCCAGTTGCCCAGATTTGTGACATTAATATCACCTAACACATATCATTTACTCTTAACCCATGTGTCCATTCATTTACAAAATCTTATCATTTTTACCTCTTCAATATCTCTTACATCATCCCTTTCTTTAGGCTTAAATGACTCCCTTCTCACTTCAGGCCTTTGTCACATATGCCTATCACTACGATAGCCTCCTTGTTTTTTTTTTCTCTTGCTTTAGTTCCTCTCTTATCACTCCCATCTCCAACCACTGATTTTCCTTAAAAGGTCCGACTGTGTCATTCCCCTATAATTAGTTAGCTACAGTAGCTTTATTCCCATTTATGACCTTTTATGACCCTGTTATGAACATGGGAAATAGTCCTTCTTTGCTATTCCCATATAGCAGTCTATTTCCTTTCTCCTTGACATCACACTAGATGTTGCTCATAAACAGAATTCATTTTTCCTCTTCTCTACTTCTTAGAATTCTTAGAGTTCTTTAGTTTAATCTTAATTGTTAAATTCTGAAAGGAACCTTTTCTGATTTCAGCAGCTGCTAGTGGCTCTTTTCTCTTTTTTTCTACAAATAATCCTGTATCTATTTTGTATCTGATGCAAAATATCTATACAAGTATATATCTTCCTCAATTAATTATTTTCTTATAGGCAAGGTCTATTTCACTAAATGTTTTTAGTTGAATGGAATATTCTTGTAGTTGAAGCCTTTTGCTGGACCATATATCGTGCTACCAAACAGCAGTCAGAAGGAGAAAAAGTACGAGTTGGAGATGACCTAATTTTAGTCAGATACTTGGGAAGTACAAAATAGTACGGTGATTTTATATATAAAATAATGTTGCAATGGGCTACATAGTGATTAACAAAATTCTCTTCCTAAGTTTAGATAACAATTAACTCATATCAATTATTTACAAGGGATCTTGATTTGATTTAGTAAAATAATATTATAATTGGGTTTGAGGAATCTTTCACTAAGATGCTGCTGTTTAACTTCCTACATGATGTAAGTCCCTTAAATGTTCTGAGTTGCAGTTGTCTCAATCAAGAAGTCTATCTGAGAAGGAATAAAAAAGAATCCCATACTAAGTTTGTAGTCCAGGCCAAATCTTAGAAGTGACTTTCTGTGTGACATGGGAAATCTTCTCGCACTTAGTTATTAAGTGCTCCAATTTGTCTTGACACAGGGAATTACTTATACTGAAAACACAACTGATGCCGGATATATTCTTATTATAGAGGAGAAAATAGGAGTTTAGAGACTTTGTCCCCAAATCAAAGAGAAATGTAGTGTTTGAAGTGAGCTTTGAGCTATTACTATAGTATTGTTAATATTATATTCTAATATTATATGATTATTGGTGCTTTAAGATGTGATTTCAAAATGTCATAAAAATTTATGTGAACTGATACATAGTGAAACAAGGAAGAACTAGAACAAGTTATACTATAACATCAATATTACAAAACATTTGAAGACTGTCCCTAACTGACGAAGAATGAAAGGAGTAGAACTAAGAGAACAATTTCTATAACAAAATTGTAAGGATGATCAACGTTTAAGAATAGTGACCATTCATGATCCCAGTGAATTGATAGCAAATCATGCTTTCCAGTAAAGAGCAGCAATAGAGTAGGATGAAGAATGTGTGTGCCCCACACACATATAACCCAACGTGTATATATTTATATGGATGTGTTTGTGTGTATGTTAATATATGTACACTGTAGCGAGCTGTCGTCTCCAGAAGCTGCCGGATCGCTCTCTGGGAAGAGATCTGCTGTGTCTACTCAAATCTCTCAGACAGATTCTTCTTCCTGTAGAGAACCATTGTCTCCAGGCAGTTGCTGTTAACTCTTGTCCAGAGAAGTGACTTCCCTTCCTGCAGAGAGCCCCGTCAGGCCTGATGTAATGCAGAGACTTCTTCTATCTCTGGAGTGGTGTCCTCTTTTATCCTCCCAGAGAATGGGCGTGGGATAATGCAAGGGCTTCTGGGAAGAAGTACTCCAACCAATGAGCTTGCTCCTCTTATCAAGTCAACCTGAGTTCTCACCTTGTAATTGTCCAGACAACCTGAGTTCTCACCTTGTCATTGTCCAGACAACCTGAGTTCTCACCTAGTAATCCTAACAATACACAAAGACAAATAGCCATTGAAAGAAGTCGCTTGACTATGCATATTTGTTGGGAGAAATTTATTTTTCTTTTCAATGGGGAGGGAGAAAAAATAATTGGTTTTCAATTTTGAATAATGGAGAGGTAAGAAATGTGATAGATGTGAAATGTTGTGTATACTTTCAAATGAGGACATTATAGTATTGTTTAGCTTAAATGTTTTACTTTATTACAAGAGATTTCTAAGGAGATGGTTGTAATCTGTAAATGTTTGCAATGTAAAAACAAGACAACAAACCCTTATTTTTAAAGAGAAAATTGAACCTGTTTTTCCTAACTCTGAGGCCACTATTCTGTCTACAGTGTCTTGCTATCCCTCTACATATGGATGAATGTGTGTTTATTAGACCCTGCATATGAAAAAAAATCTGTTTTTAAGTGATACAGTGGATAGAGTGCTGGCATTAGAATCAGAAAGATCTAAGTTCAAATGTTGTCTCAGATGTTAGCTTTGTGACTCTGGTCAAATCATTGAATCTTTTCGCAGCTTCAGGTTTTTCATATGCCAAACGGGGCTAATGGCACAAAGTTGTTAAGAAGATTAAATGAGACAAAATATGTAAACAGCTTTGTACACTTTAAAGTCCTATTATTGTTAGCATCTTCAGGGAGGCTGAACTCATCTCCTCCCATGGCTGCCCATTCCACCTTGGAGTAGTTTTAATTGTCTGGATCTCTTCCTTACACCAAATTTCAATTTGCCTCTCTGTAACTTTCTATCCTTTCATAGTAGTTCTGCTTTCTGAGCTTAAGCAGAATAAGACTATTCTCCTCCATGTAACAGTCCCTCAAATACTTGAAGATAGCTATCATCTTTTCCTTTTACCTCTGTCTTTTCCAAGTTAAATTCCCCTAATTCTTTGAAATGATATTGCACTACGTGACCATCTCACCATCCTGATTACCCTTTCTTTGTGCTTTCCAGTATATTTTTTTCCTTTTGGAAATGTGATAAACCATCAGTACTCCACAAGTGATATATCTAAGGAAGAGTAAGGTGAGAATACCCTCAGAGTAATTAAAAGTAGCAGTGCCTAATGTTACACAAGTAAACATAAGTCCTGGGAAAGTTTTGCTGAGGCTACTATGTCTTTGTTGTGAATAAACCAAATATTTAAGAAATTAACCTGCCCTCAGTGAGTCACACAAACATTTAATAGACATATTATAGGGACATATTACTACCGAGCAGTAATTCATGTGCTAACACTGGCTCCTGATTCCAAAAGAAGTATTGAGATTTTAGAACTTTAGTCAAGTAGTGCTATATGATAAGGTTTAGCTAGCAAAGTACCTAAATTTCCTTAGTATATTTTTCTTAAAATTTTTTATGTTCTTCATTAATATTAATACATAATTATCTAATATTCTCTTTTAGCATATACATTTATACTTATATTTTAATTAAGATTTCTATTTCTAGATTTCTAGAGAACTGAATAACATCACTTAAAATATTTTTATTCAAACATTTCCTAATTATACATAAAATATTTTTAACAATCAATTTTTTCACTTTTGACTTAAAAATTCCCTTTCTCTTACCCCAATCTTTGAGAAAATAAGCAATTTTATTCATTATGAATATGAAATCATTTAAAATATGTTTTAAAATAACCATATTATAATGAAAACAAAACAAAAATAATAAAAATAAAATTTAAAAAAATATTTAATCTTCAGAATTCATCAGTTCTCTCTCTGGAATTGGGTAACATTTTCTTTCATGGGTCCTTTGGAATTGTCTTAGACCATTGTTTTGATTATAGACATATGGAAAGTCTTTTATAGTTGATCATCTTCACAGTATTATTGTTACTATATACAGTATTCTCTTAGTTTTGCTTCCTTCCATTTGCATGGATTCATGTAAGTCTTCCCAGATTTTTCTGAAATCATTCTGTTTTTCATTTTTTCTTACACAAAAGTATTCCATCACAATTATATACTACTTTTTCTTCAGCCAATTCCCAATTTATGGTCATTTCCTCAATTTCTAATTCTTTTCTACCACAAAAAGAGCTGCTCTTAATATTTTTGTACAGAAAGATCCTTTCCATTTTTCTTTGGTCTCTTTAGTAGTGGTATTTTCTGTATCAAAGAATATGTACAGATTTGTAGTTCTTTGGGCGTAGCTTTACATTGTTCCCCACAATATATGGACTAGTTAAGAATTGCACCTACAGTGCATTAGTATCTCAATTTTTCCACTTACTCTTCAAAATTGTCTTTTTTTTCTGTTAGGCATTTTGGCAGATTCAGGTGGTATCTCAAAGATGTTTTAATTTGCAATTCTCTAAATAAGTTTTTTTTTTTTCACATGACATCAATAGTTTTGATTTCTTCTTTTGGAAAATGCCTGTTATTATCCTTTTACCATTTATCACCCGCAGAATTTCTCTTGATTTTTATAACTCTGACTCACTTCCCCTATGCATTTGAGAAGTTAGACTTTTACTAGAGACATGTAAAATTTTTCTTCCAGTTTCCTGTTTGCCTTTTAATTTTGGATTCATTAGTTTTGTTTTAAAAAAAAAAAAGCTTTTTAATCCATATGTTTAAAATTATCTATTTTATTTCCTGTGATTCTCTTTATCTGTTGTGTGGTTTTAAACTGTTCTCTTATCCATGAGTACATTTCTCCACGATGTTCATATTACCCTTCATGTCTAATATGTATTTTGAACTTATATGTATATGGTGTGAGACTTTGTTTTATGTTTAGCTTCTTCCAAATTCCCTTCCAGTTGTTCTAGCAGTTTTGTCATATAATGAGTTTTTAACCACAAAAGCTTAATTAGCTCTTTAGGTTTATCAAGCACTAGATTATCATGATCTACTACAAGCAGCTTTCCTAATTTATTCCACCAATCTACTCTTCTGTTCCTTAGACATTAAGTTATTACTTTTGTTATTACAATTTTGTAATACTAGTTTGAACTCTGGAACCTCTAGGCCTCCTTCATACATATATTTTTCATTGAAACTTTTCAGTTGCTTTTCTTCTTGTTCTTCCACGTGGATTTTTTCTATTCTTTTCCCCTTTTAATTTTTCCCAGTTACATGAAAAACAACAATGCATTTAGCTATACATGCACATTCATTTTTTATATATTTCCAGTGAAATGTTGGGAGAGAAAAAATCAGAACAAAAGGGAAAAATCATGAGAAAAAATCACAGAACAAAAGTGAGCATAGGATTCATGTCTTCATGGTTCTCTCTCTGGATGCTGATGACTTTTCCCAAGCAAAGTTATTGGGATTGCCTT
The DNA here is from genome assembly GCF_048593235.1 of Sminthopsis crassicaudata. NCBI lineage: Eukaryota > Metazoa > Chordata > Mammalia > Dasyuromorphia > Dasyuridae > Sminthopsis > Sminthopsis crassicaudata. The sequence goes on along the minus strand of NC_133621.1, from coordinate 307,630,313 downwards.
GGATTACTGAACCGCTGAAAAGAACTGATTCTGTCATAGTTGTCATAGTTCATTATTTCACAATCTTGCTGTTTTTATGTACAACGTTATCCTGGTTCTGCTTATTTCACTCAGCATTAGTACATGTAAATCTTTCCTGGCTTTTTTTCAGCCTGTCCATCTTTTATATTTTTTAACAAAATAATAATATTCCAGTACTTTCATCTACCATAACTTATGCAGCCATTCCCCAATTAAGGTACATCTACTCATGTTCCAGTTATTTGCTACTACAAGAATGGCTACTAAAAACATTTTTTTGCATATGGGCCCTTTCCCCTCTTTTATAATTTTGTTGGGATATAGACTCTGTAATGGCAGTGCTACATCAAAGGGTATTAACACTTTTATAGACATTTGGGTATAGTTCCAGATTATAGAATGGGTTGGATAATTTCACAATCGCACCAACAATGCCTTACTGTCCCAGTTTTCCACATCTTCTCAGTATTTATCATTATATTTTCCTGTCATCTTAGCCAATCTGATATGTGTGAGATAGTACCTCAGAGTTGTTTTAATTTGCATTCTCATATCTTGCATTTCACAGTCTCTAGCAATTGTATTTCTCAATCACTCAATTATGATTGAGAACATTTTTTCATATGTCTACAGATGCCTTTAATTTCATCTGAAAATTGTCTGTTCGTGTCCTTTGATCATTTATCAATTGGGGAATGACATGTATTCTACTAAATTTGACTCCGTTCTTTATATATTTTAGAAATGAGCTTTTCAGCTATTTATTTAATATTTTCCCAAGTTATACTGAAAATAAATTTTAATCACTTGGTTTTAAGGTTTTTGAGTTCTATGTTCTCTTCCTTATCCTCAACCACAGTTAAGAAACTACATGTGAAGTTATACAAAAAGTTTCCATAAAAGTCAAGTTGTGAAAGAAAGTGTAGATCTCTCAGCTTAATGAAAATTAAAAACCCTCAAGACAAATTAAATTAAAAAGAAAGAGAGAAATAGAGAATGCTCCAATCAGTATTCAGACATAATCTATTCCTTCTCTGGGTATGGATAGAATTTTTCATTATCAGTCCTTCAGAGTAGTTGTGAATGATTATTCTATTAAGAATAATAATGTAACTGACAGCTGTCATCCTAGAGCATTGCTATTACTTTGTATACAGTATATTTCACTTTATTCATGGAGGAACTGTAAGCTAGAAACATAGTAGCATAGCCTTTAATAAACCTATAGACTGTAGCTACTGGAGTAAAGACTCATTATTTGACAGAAACTAATAGAAAAAAATTAGAAAACAGTCTGGCAGAAATTAATTATCATTGTACCAAGGTAAAATTCAAATTGATAGAGGAATTAGATGAAAATGATCACATTTAAATAAATTGAAGGAATAAAGAAAAATTGCATTTTGAAGCAAGGAATACGGGGAAAATTCATGACCAATCAAGAAATAGAGAAAACAAGAGACAAAATGAGAAATTTTAATTATATAAAATCAACTTTTGCATAGAGAGAACAAGTTTTGTTACAATTAGCAGAAAAGAGTTAACTGGGAACAGTACCAGGTGATCAGTTAATAAAATAATGACACTAAAAACAAACAAACAAAAAGAATTATTATGATTAACACAATGACTAACCACGACTCAGAAGACTGATGGTGAATCATGTAACTGATTTCATGTTATATACCATATTCAGGATATAGAATAAGATAATCTTTTTTATACATGGCTAGTGTGAGATTTTATTTTATTTGTACATTTGTTACAAAATTTTCTTCTTTTTTGCCTTTTCAATTTGTTATCCTTGGGAGAAGCACTAGAGATGTTACTACAAAAAAAATGTTTTGAAAGTTTTTTAATGTATAAAAGAAAATAGAGAATAAGAGCCAGCAATAATTACATGGAAGCAAAGCAACTTTGAAAGTTTCATATTAAATTTGTTATTTTTAAAAAGAAAAGCAATCAGGGCAGCTAGGTGGCACAGTGGATAGAGCACCAGCCATGAAATCAGGAAGACCTTAACTCTTCCTAGCTGTGTGACCTTGGGCAAGTCACTTAATCCCAAGTGCCCTTAGCAATAAAAAAAAAAAAAAAGGAAAAGGAAAAAGAAAAAGAAAGAAAGGAAAGGAAACAAAAGAAGGAAGGAAGGAGGAAATGAAGGAAGAAAAGAAGGAAGGAAGGAAGGAAGGAAGGAAGGAAGGAAGGAAGGAAGGAAGGAAAAGAGAGAGAGAGAGAGAGAGAGAGAGAGAGAGAGAGAGAGAGAGAGAGAGAGAGAAGAAAGAGAGAGAGAGAGAGAGAGAGAGAGAGAGAGAGAGAGAGAGAGAGAGAGAGAGAGAGAGAGAGAGAGAAGGAGGGAGAAAGGAAGGAAGGAAGGAAAGAAGGAAGGAAGAAAAAAAGCAATCTATACATTGTAGAGATTTAAAGTTTCATTAAGTGTTTTTTTCTATTCTCTGTATTTGGAAATTCTTATTTATTTTTGTTATGTTCATAATGAAAATAATTTTAACTTTAGAAAAGAAAACTAAAGAATTAGGGTTTTGCAATTTAAGAAAGCGTTATTATGAATGTTGAATGATCTCTAACTAGGATAAAATTTTTATTTTTTTATTTTTATTAGTATAGTTTTTTATTGAGAAAACATATACCTGGGAAATTTTTAAACACTGACCCTTGCAAACACTTCTATTCCAACTTTTCTCCTCCTTCCCTCCACTCTCTCCCCTAGATGGCTGGTAGTGCTGTATATGTTAAACATGTTAAAGAATATGTTAAATACAATATATGCATACATATTTATACAGTTCTCTTGCACAAGAAAAATCACATTTAGAAAGGTAAAAATAACCTGGGAAGAAACACAAAAATGCAAGCAAACAACAACAGAAAGAATACAAACACTCATTTCCTAGTGTTCTTTCACTGGGTGTAGCTGGTTCTGTTCATCACTGATCAGTTGGAACTGATTTGGATTCTCTCATTGTTGAAGATAGCCACTTCCATCAGAATTGACCCTCATAGTAAAAAAAAAAAAAGTTATAATTATAAAATTAAAAAAAAAAGAATGTAAAAAAAATTGACCCTCCTATAGTATTGTTGAAGTGTATAATGATCTCCTGGTTTTGCTCATTTCACTTAACTTCAGTTCATGTAAGCCTCTCCAAGCCTCTCTGGATACATCCTGCTGGTCATTTCTTACAGAACAATAATATTAGGATGAGAATTTTTGAAGAAGATAATGAGTCAAGTGCTGTACTTCTTGAGAAAGAAAGAAAGGTGACCTAGTATTCAACAGCTACTATGATATGAATTGGGTAGACAATTTTGATCCTGTAAACTTCAGAAAAAGGGGAAACTATTAAGTACTAATAGTAAACAAGCATGATTTATTTATGATTTATTATTAGTAAATATTTAATATGTATACTTATTTTTATATAGTTGTTGTATATAACATTAATATTTATTGAAAACTCATTCTATGTGAAATATTCTACTAATTTCTGGGAATCCAGAGCTGAAAAAATATTATATTCATTGTCCTTAAAATTCCTCTAATTTAATGGAAGAAATTAAACATGTACAAAAATAAATGTAATACTAGATGAATATGAAAAAGTCCAGAGAAAGAATACTTTTGATTTTGTGTTTGGAATTTGCTTTGTTTGTTTGTTTGTTTGTTTTTGGTAATTTCTGTGTTCTCATTTCTAAGTACTGTGATATGTATGATTATTTTAGTCTGTCATAGAATCAATATGTGATTTAGTAGTATTCTGAATGAGAATTGTTTTAATCCTAGAGAATTGCATTGTGAGAACAGAAATTTGTATGATATAGATCAGACTATTGACTGGGTGTAGGAAAGAAGAAATTCTGAAATTGCTACGGAAGTTACAAAAGAGTAAAATAAAATAATTTTTGTGTAAAAAATAAAATTTTCACGAAGATTTATATAATCACAATAATTTCTACTTTTTTTCATTTTTTGGGTGGCTTTTCAAACAGTACTTGTACTTTTCACCAAAAGTTAAAATGCATAAAAATAAATTTAAGGCACTGCTTTACAAGATTTCTGATTTGTACACTAAAAGCAAATAATGGGATGGGATTTAGGGAAAGGAGTATCTTGACATTATTTTTATAACTTTTCTTTAACTTCTATTTAATACTATTATAATTGCTAATGTGTCATTTTTCTTTTTTTCTTGCAGGAAAAATTAGATATAGGGATAAAAAAAGAAATGTATGGTATGGCAACATCAGAAATGAAGTAAGATGATTCAGTATGCTTCATACAACATGTAGATACAGGCCTTTGGCTAATTTACTAATCTGTGGATGTGAAATCTGTAAGAATGAGATCGATACAACGTAAGGTAATATTATATTAAAATGCATCTTATATTGTTTTGCATGGCAAATTACACGGTAGACTATATTAGTTATAGTTCCAGTAGATTGTTTTCTCCTTTCCCTCTACTTTTAAATTTAAATCTTGGTTGACCAGATATGCAAATCTTCAAATAGATTTCCTTTTTAGACTCTATCTTTTGCCAAGAGTTTGCATGTTAAACATTTCCTTATTATTTACATTTATTGCATTCATCTAAACTATCTTATTATTTCCTTGGTCTTTCTTTTCTAAAACACTTTCAATCAGGAGCAATGGCAGAAACATTACTTGTGCTCCTAAAGTCTCCATTTCCTTTCCCTGGATTTCTTAAATTTCTAGTGATACTTATTTGATTTCCTTACATTAATATCTTCATATGAATTCCCAGATGTGGGTGTTGATTCTTAGAAATCTTTGAAGTCTGGGGATACATATCCTGGAAACATCTCCTGGCATTTTCATGTCTCAATTTTTTTTATTCCTGTTTGTCTTGTGAGACAATGGGAGTTGTGATTTGCCCAGGGTCACACAGTTACAAAGTACCAAGTGTCTGAGGCCAAAGGTGAACTCAGGTCCTCCTGACTGCAGGGCCCATGCTCTATCCTGCACCACCTAGCTTCCCCTTGTCTTTATTCTTTGGCCACAATTTTTTTTTTCTTCTTCTTGGGACTAGTATAGAATTGAAACAGTCCCTTTTTAGTTCACTCTAAAATAAAAAGAAATGTTCTAAAAATACTAGGGGAAATTGTGTCAACACAATGTTGTAGAGGGCCGGAATTCTGGAGTATACTTGAAACGTGGAATTGATGAGATAGTGGTTCTCTAGTTCACATATATCTACTATGATATAGATAGAATCACTGTAGTTTGATATAATGATGTAATCATTCTAGATTGGCTTATACTCAGTATACTGTAATGATGTAATTGTAATAGGGTATTTAAAGGCTTATAGAACTGGCGACAAAGTCAGACTCAGACTGAGGCTGGTGGAGACTGTCAGACTGTCAGACAGCTGAAGGAGACTGGGTCAGACCGAGACGGCTACCTATAAATACTGGTTAACTGATGGATTGACTACTGGCTTTTTTGGATCCTTATCATGTTAACCACTAAATAGTTAACTACTTCTTGAAAAGTCCCACACTCACCACTCATGTGAGTAATTTGTTTATGTTCCCCTGGAATAGAAGTGATAGGAAAATGTCCAATTCTTTATAGTTATCAGAGTTTTTCAATTCTTCAGCTCTATATTTCTATAGAAGGCAACATCACTGTTCATTGCAGGTTGTGTGGAAATACGGATCCACTGTTAGCTCTGAGTCTGGACCCATTGTTTTATACCTTCCTCTTTTTGAACATGCTGTATTGAATGAGTCCTAGGCTTTTGACCATGATGTAATGGAGTTCATTCTCCATGGAAATGTACATATTGTGAATAATTTTTCTTTTTAAAAAATTTTAAAAATATTTTTTATTTACCAGATATATGCATGGGTAATTTCACAACATTGATAATTGCCAAACCTTTTGCTCTAATTTTTCTCCTCCTTCCCCCGCCCCCAGATGGCAGGTTGACCAATATATGTTCAATACGTTAAAGTATAAATTAAATATAATATACGTCTACATGTCCGAACAGTTGTTTTGCTGTACAAAAAGAATTGGACTTTGAAATAGTGTACAATTAGCCTGTAAAAGAAATCCAAAATGCAGGCGGACAAAATTAGAGGGATTGGGAATTCCATGCAGTGGTTCATAGTCATCTCCCAGAGGATCACAAAATCACACAAAAAATTGACATTCCATTGGAAAGGAGTCTTTTCTTTAGTAGGTGAATAAGGTTGTGCTTGTGCCTCTTTTTAATAAAAGGTTAGCTGATCTTTTACGTGAACTTCTAGGAATATTTATTGTTTAACTGAGTTCTTTCATATTTTGCTTGCTACATATAATATAGTTGGATAATTTATTTGCTTTATGATACTATACGCTCAGGAATTTCTACCATTAAAAATCTTTTGGGATCATTTCTATAATCTTTATCTTCTTAGCAGATGAAATTCTTTATGTCATGGACCTCTGGAAATCTGGCAAAATGTTTCTCAGAATGGAGTTTATTAAATGTATAAAATAAAATATGTTGGATTACAAAGAAAACTAATTATATGAAAATTCAAAGGTTTTTTTTTCAGCAAACTTAAACATGTTTTGGGTAAAATCCTCAGGCCTATAATATCTGCGTACAACCACATTACCCTCACTGACCATTATTGACCAACATAAATTTCTGAGTGTTCCCTGCGGTAAGGGCAGATAATAGACTGAAACGAAAAATATAATTTGCAAATTGAGGGAAAATAACACTTTACCAAACCAAACATGATTTAAAGTTAAATGTATTAATACCGGAAGCTTTATCTGGGCCTTACTATTTATTTATGGTGTTGGAACAAAAAGATTCTGACTAATTCTTAAAAGATATATTCATTTTAATTCTTGGGGAATGTGGATAGAACACATGATTATATACTTTCATATTGTATATGTAGGTACCTTTGTGACCAAATATAGCTGATGTACATCAGATGTGCATTTAGACATGTGCTCATATATGTGCACATAAGCAGTGCATATGCACCTATATCTACAAACTAATAAGGGCATACTTAGAGTATATAATACTTATATGTATATACACCAACAGTTTCCATGGATTCAATTATCATCTCTCATCAGATGATAAGCGTTAGCCCTAGACTCTCCTGAGCTCCACTTTTAGATTAAAAACTGCCCGTTGGGTATTTTGAACTGTGTCTAACCCTAACCCAAACCCAACATGTTAAATAGATATCATTTTACTTTGCTGAAAACCTAATCCCCCTCTGTACTTAACTATTTTTGTTACCATCCTTATGGTCATCCATATTTTTACCCTAGGAGTTCTTGTCAACTTCCCATTTTCCATATTTAATAGAAACATTCAATTTAGCTAGATAGCACAGTGGATAAAATGCTAATAAAAGATATTTGCTTTTTGTTATTCCATATAAATTATGGGACTGAGGTAAAGAGGCCTTCATCAGAATTTGATTATTAAAAACACAGTTGTTGTTTTTTCTCATGTTCACCTTAATATTTTAGCTTGGGGATACTCAGTTGTTGAAATGAAGCAGATCTTGGGGAGAACACTGACTTGTTTGCTCTTGATATTTGACTAGGGGTTTGTGTACCTTTTACATTCTCCACAGTTTCATTTATTTATTTATTTGTTTGTTTATTTTTATTATTTTTGTTTGTTTGTTTGTTTTTTCTCCCCTGAGGCTGGGGTTAAGTGACTTGCCCAGGGTGACACAGCTAGGAAGTGTTAAGTGTCTGAGATCAGATTTAAACTTGGGTCCTCCTGAATTCAAGGCTAAATCCTAAATTCACCACTCTGCACAGTCTTAATATTCTGTAGGTAGGACATGTCGTAGTGATATTTATTTCACTCATTGATCTTTTTTTGAGGCTGTCATGCACCATGAAGGTCATATGAATGACAGCTTAAATTTATCCAGATCTCAGCATGAAGAATCACGCACAGTATGAGTAATATGTACCACAGTCTTTCTTTTCACTAGTTTTATAAGGTGCATTTCCTTTTGAATTATTTTACTTATTTTTTTTTTCAAATTGAAGAAATTTGGAATCATGCTTTTGACCCTTAATCAACATAGTAGGGAAACAAATATGTTGGGGTAAATCCAATAGCATTTTGGAAGTTAGTTGAATAGACTAAGAGGTACACCATGATATTTAGAATTGGAGCAAACTTTGTAATTTTTTGCACAGTGCTGCCTGATTCCTCCTAACAGTACAGCAAAATAAATTTTAGCTCATTAGTTCACTCTACTGCTCAGACTTACAGTTTCTGATTATTAAATTGTCTCTTCACACAGCATTAGAAAGATCCCTTGGGAGTTGAGTACTGTTGGTGAATGATGACTTGAATTACTTTTATATTCCATTATTCTTAACAATAAGGGGGAAGGGAAAGAGCACGAGAACAAAGACATAGAAATATTTTAGTATTCTTGTCAACTTGCTAATGGCTAGTATTTCTGTCCTGTGGGCATTTATCTACATATCCATGTGTTCATCCACCCTTATGGTACAGGAACACTTACCTACCTGCTAAATGCAATTATGCCATTTTGTGTACTCAAGTGAGAAAAGTGTCACTAGCATAATCCCGAAAGATAGGATGATAATATGTAACTGTCAGAATGAGATGTGTAAATTAGATCACTTAAACTTCATGTCCTTAAGCAATTTAGTGACAGAGTCTTCATATGAAATTGAGTAAAACTTAGCTTTAAACATTGGCAGCAAATTTTCCATCAATGAAAACTGAAGCTACAAACTGTAATATATGTTGGGTGTTGTTAGGTTCTTACTGAGCTAATGAGATAATGAGATATTAAGTTGTTACTAAGTGCTAAGTCGGTACTTAACACTTCTCTAGTTTGGGCCTTTACTGGGAGTTTTACTTTTGTGAACTCCTGGGGAGGAGCTTACATGCTTAGGAGGAGCAAGTTCATTGGTTGAAGTAATTTTTCCCAGAAACCTTTGCATTATCCCACACCCATTCTCAGGGAGGATAAAAGAGGGCGGCACTGGAGAGATAGAGAAGAGTCTCTGCTCTAGGTCAGAGTTGGAGTGTCTATCTGGAGGAGAGAGAGTCTTGTCTGGGCCAGACCTTGCGGCTCTCCAGAGGAAGAAGAAGTCACTACTTTGAACCAGAGTTGGCAGCAACTGTCTGAAGACAAGGGCTCTCTATAGGAAGAAGAATCTGTCTGAGAGATTTGAGTTGACACAGCAGATCTCCTCCCAGAGATCCATAGGCAGCTTCTGGAGACAACAGCACATTACAGGGTGTCATGGTGAAGACAAAAGGATCAACTCCTGTGAAAATCTTTTGGGAGTACTAAAACTATCAGCTCATGTTTCTTTCTTTTTTTTTTTTTTCTTTTCTCTGATATCCATATTATCAAGGAACTTTTGCCTCTTCTAGTTATGAGAGGATTTTGGAGTGCCATGTTCTGTTTAGTTGTGTTTTTTTTTCTTTTACTTTGCACAGGATTGTTGTTTTCTAACTCTGGTGACCCCAGTGAGGGAAAAAACCTCACAGATGTTAATTAGAAAACGATAGCTAAATAGGTAGAAGAGACATCCTACTCAATGTGTCCATATATTTCTATTTCAAAAAGATTCCAACTAATAGTTACTTTGTGAGAATATGCAGAATGCAAATAGAAGGTTTTCTTTTTAGATTGCTGATGTAAGGAAATCTAAAGTGGGAGACAGACTTATATGGTAATAATCTGGGCTGATAAAACTTAACCCTGGAGTAAAAAGTAACAAAGTCACCTAATCCTCTATGTTGCACACACTGCAGAACAAATAAATGTCTGTTCAATATAATCAAATTGGCATGTGTGTTACAAAAGTCCACGTTCACACATGGATTGAAAAATTGGGACAAAGTCTTCTTCTTTTTTTTTTTTTTGTTGGGGGAGGACGAATATTTCCAACTGTGGTAGAAGAGATCAAAAGGGCTGAGTTAGGTAATGGACTTTTCCAAGGGACAGAGAGGCCCAGGACATATACACTTCCCTAAGGGAAGCAAAGACCCATTTGGGAAAACATTAGTAGTAACTTCTAAGGTACTAGGGACATAGTCTCAGCCATATTATGTATTGTTAAGTATCGTTTTAAATGTAGGATTAAAATTTTCAATTGTCACATATACAAACATTTTTAGCATTCATTTTTTTTTTAAATCTGAGCTTCAGATTCTCTCCTTTCTCTCTGACTAAAGCCTCCCCTGCATTGAGAATGGAAGCATTTTAATAGAAGGTATACCCATATAGTTATGTAAAACATTTCCATAATAGTCATGTTGTAACAGAAAACACAGCTCCCCTTGCCCAGAAAAAGTTCAAGAAAAATGAAGAAAGTTTTAAAAATAGTATACTTCAGTCTGCATTCAGACTGTCAGTTCTTTCTTTGAATGGACAGCATGTTTCATCATTGTCTTGGATCACTTTATTGCTAAGAAGAGTTATTTTACTATTTATTGTAAGACCCCATAATCATCCACTCTCTCTCCTTTCTGTCCCAAACCCTAAACTATCTTCCACACAGCTCCCAAAGTGATACCCTTGAATAAGAGGTTAGATTATCAGCCTCATGCTCAGGAAGCTTCAAGTGTTTCCCTTTTGCCTCTGGGACACACTATATAGGGTGCTGTGTCATTTGAACTTTAGCACAATGTATCTCTGACCTACTTTTCCATATTGATTTCATCTTGTTTCACTGTCTCCACATCTTGTAACTGTTCCATTTACACTCTATCTCCTGCCTCTTCACAAGTTAATTGCTATCCCAGGAGTGCTTTGCATTCTCACCTCTTTTCTTGGAATCAGTGATTTCCTCCAAGGCTCATTACAAGTATCTGCTTCTTGAAGTGGTCCTTCCTGATCTCTCTTGTTCTCCTAGAGGTGGCTAGATAGCATACTGAAGTGACCTGGAGGCAAGAAGAGTGAAGATCAGAATAATTACTGGCTATGTGATCTTGGACAACTCATTCCACCTCAGTTTACCTCAGTTTTCAACTGTAAAATGGGAATAAATAATATTACCTATCTCAAAAAATTGTTGGGAAGAGAAAATGAGATGAAATTTTTAAAAAGCACTTTGCACAGTACATGGTACATAATAGGCACCATACCATGCTTCTCTTTTCTTGCCCTCCAATATGGTAAGGCAAAAATTGGCAGTTTCTTTGAGGTAAAAGATGGAACCTCCACATATTCCCAAGGCATGTGGTAGAATATCACCAGAGACTCAAAGTACCCAAGGATGATAACTGACAGGATCATGTTAGAGGGGAAGCCCCCCATGGATTTTAGCCCCTTGTACAAAAACTTAGCTCATTTTTTCTTCTTTAGAACTTTGAATTGTTCAGAATATTTTGAAAACAAATCTCCTTTGTCAACTTATGCGGACATGAAAATTCCTCCCAAAAACATAATAGAGCAATAATATCTAGTCACTGACAGATTGATTTTGATAGAAAGCATGGGCTAACTCTTTGGGCCTTCTTCAAAACCCACCCTCATTTAATAGTAGGACATGTTCCAGAAGTAATTGTGTTGCCATTTCCATTTGGATGTTGTGCTTTGATCTTACACTTGCATCTCTTAAACACCTGAACCTTGACATTAATGATTGCATCCATTGTGCATTCATGTTAATGTCCACATTAATGAATCTAATTCCCAAATGGGAACCTAAGGGAGGTGCCTGTGATCTTCTTACAGCCCTTAGCTGACTACCATATATTCCTTATCTTCCTTATCTGTCCTCTGTTACTCCCAATAGAGGTAATACTAAGGCACTCACTGTGAGAAATTACCTACTTGAGGGTATAATTTCTCTTTTTCCCCCAGTTAATCTGGTTGAAATCCATTATCAACATAAAAGAAAAGAAACGAAGTTTTGGGTTCTGAGTGAACTTGGAATTCTGAAATCTTGATGCCAAATTAATTGTAATATCTTGGGAAAACTTGACATGGCTTCCTTTTCCCCCCTCACCTTGCCCTAAGGATGTAATTTAGGATTAATGATGAAGACATTTTTCTAATAGCTTTAATTCTGCACCCAGCCTGATCACTAACACAATACTAGAGAAACAAGAGGGACTAAGAAGCCTTAATTACTTTTGAAATTGTGCATCAGTGCATCAGGGCATCAGTGCAATACAAATATTAGACATGTGCATATTGGCAAGGAAAAGCTCATTGCTGTTACAATGAAATGATAATATTCTCCCCAATATGAATACTGAGTTGACTTCACATATTCATATTTCAAAGGTATTTCAGAGATAATGGGCCACCAGCATCTCTTTTCTATGACAGATGATCACATCAGAGCTTTGAAGAGCTTTTGATGCTTTGACAGATGATGATATCAGAGCTTTTGAAGCTTCTTAAACTGTGGGTTGTAAATCCTAATGGGGTAAGGTAATTAAATATAAACTCATGAAAATTTAACATTTCACTAATATTTAATTCTGTAGGTAAAAATAAATCCAGCACATTTGTATGTATAATTTCTTTTACATAAATGATAAATTATAAATATCGAAAACATATACATTTATATGATTATATAGATATTTATTTATATTATATATATATGTTATATAAATATGTTTTTAAATAAATTTCTTAATGATTTACTATCAGCAAATATTTCATTTGGATCTCTATTTTAGATAATATATACAATGGGTCATGTAAAAATCTCTCAGAAAAAGGGCTGTGAGAGGGCAAAGTTCAAGCAGCTTTGATTTAGTCTACCATTCTATTTTATAGATGGAAGTTGCAATCTTGAGAAATTGTGTGGTTTTCCCAAGGGCTTGCATGCGGTTAGAGGGATGATTGGCATTTGAACAAAAGATCCTTCAATTCCCTTTCCAGGCTCCAGGTCCATTTCCATTAAATGGGAAAATTAAATATTATTTTTTGCTTGCATATTCAGTTCCCAGTTGTCATTCCCTCTCCCTGTCAACCCACATTAGAAAAGGTCAACATTTATTATAGATATATGTGTGAAACCATACAATAGATACTTCCATATATCAATTTTCCCTCTGCAGGTAGTTAGCATTTTCTTTCAGAAGTCCCTCAGAGTTAATTTGAAATTTCCTGTAACTCAGAAGAGCTTAGTCATTCAGGTTTACTCTTCCACTAATTTTGCTGTACCCCAATATTCTCCTGGCTCTGCTCTTCCCTCAGCATTAGTTCCTGTATGTTTTCCATATTTAAAAAAAATTAACTTGTTCATTATTTTTTAAAACACAATGGTGATCCTTTGGATTCATATTCCACAAATTAATCACTCCTAGCCCAGTGGAGGGGCATCCCCTGAATTTCCAGTTCTTTGCCACCACAAAATGAGCTGCTGTAATTATTTTTGTGTAGGTCGTACTTTTTCTTTCTATAAAAAAAAAAAAAAAAAAAAAAAAAATCACTCTGGGGTTTGGACACTCCCATCTACGGTAGCCTGAGAGCTCCCGAAGTCCCCCTCCCCCTGCTTTTGTTGCCAAGGCCTGCTCGGGGCGTGTAGGGGACGTGGTCAACGATTGGCTGTCTTCCTCAAGGAAGGCGGGGTTTCTGTTGTAGGAGTCTGGATTGTTCTGCTCCTTCTCCGCAATGAAGAAGACTTTACCTGAGGGCTGTCTAAATTGTCCTGGAGGGGGAATGGAGCTTCACTTTTTACTTTTTTCCGCTTTTCCCCTTCCCAATTCATTTTGTGAGAGAATTTTTAAATTGCTTGGAGAGGACTTTGTTGCAGGTCCGGGAGCATGTCTCCTGCCGTTTTCCCTCCATTTTTACCTCAGGTGCTGGCTATGTGGAATGAACCATTAAATGCTGAGGGCTTTCTAAATTGCCTGGGGAGGGGCAATGTTGTTTCACTCTTTACTTTTTTCGGGTTTTCCCCTCCCCAATTCATTTTGAGAGATAATTTTAAAATTGCTTGGAGAGAAGTTTGCTGCCGGTCTGGGAAGGGGGTCTCCTGGGGTTTTCCCTCCATTTTTACCTCAGGTGCTGGCTATGTGGACTGAACCATTAAATGCTGAGAGCTTTCTAAATTGTCTTGGGGGGGGGCGAATATTGTTTCACTCTTTACTTTTTCGGGTTTTCCCCTCCCCATTTCATTTTGAGAGAGAATTTTTAAATAGCTTGGAGAGAAGTTTGCTGCAGGTCCGGGAGCGTGTCTCCTGCGGTTTTCCCTCCATTTTTACCTCAGGTGCTGGCTATGTGGAATGAACCATTAAATGCTGAGGGCTTTCTAAATTGTCGGGGGGGGGGGATGTTGTTTCTTTACTTTTTGGGGTTTTCCCCTCCCCAATTCATTTTGTGAGGGAATTTTAAAATTGCTTGGAGAGAAGTTTGCTGCCGGTCTGGGACGGGTGTCTGCTGCCGTTTTCCTGTCATTTTTACCTCAGGTGCTGGCTATGTGGAATAAACCATTAAATGCTGAGGGCTTTCTAAATTGTCTTGGGGGGTGGGGTGGGGCAATGGTGTTTCGCTCTTTACTTTTTTCGGGTTTTCCCCTTCCCAGTTCATTTGGTGAAGGAATTTTAAAATAGCTTGGAGAGAAGTTTGCTGCCTGTCTGGGAAGGGTGTCTCATGCCGTTTTCCCTCCATTTTTACCTCAGGTGCTGGCTATGTCGAATGAACCATTAAATGCTGAGGGCTTTCTAAATTGCCTGGGGAGGGGCAATGTTGTTTCACTCTTTACTTTTTTCGGGTTTTCCCCTCCCCAATTCATTTTGAGAGATAATTTTAAAATTGCTTGGAGAGAAGTTTGCTGCCGGTCTGGGAAGGGGGTCTCCTGGGGTTTTCCCTCCATTTTTACCTCAGGTGCTGGCTATGTGGACTGAACCATTAAATGCTGAGAGCTTTCTAAATTGTCTTGGGGGGGGGGCGAATGTTGTTTCACTCTTTACTTTTTCGGGTTTTCCCCTCCCCATTTCATTTTGAGAGAGAATTTTTAAATAGCTTGGAGAGAAGTTTGCTGCAGGTCCGGGAGCGTGTCTCCTGCGGTTTTCCCTCCATTTTTACCTCAGGTGCTGGCTATGTGGAATGAACCATTAAATGCTGAGGGCTTTCTAAATTGTCGGGGGGGGGGGGATGTTGTTTCTTTACTTTTTGGGGTTTTCCCCTCCCCAATTCATTTTGTGAGGGAATTTTAAAATTGCTTGGAGAGAAGTTTGCTGCCGGTCTGGGACGGGTGTCTGCTGCCGTTTTCCTGTCATTTTTACCTCAGGTGCTGGCTATGTGGAATAAACCATTAAATGCTGAGGGCTTTCTAAATTGTCTTGGGGGGTGGGGTGGGGCAATGGTGTTTCGCTCTTTACTTTTTTCGGGTTTTCCCCTTCCCAGTTCATTTGGTGAGGGAATTTTAAAATAGCTTGGAGAGAAGTTTGCTGCCTGTCTGGGAAGGGTGTCTCCTGTGGTTTTCCCTCCATTTTTACCTCAGGTGCTGGCTATGTGGAAAGAAACATTAAATGCTGAGGGCTTTCTAAATTGTGCTGGAGAGGTAATGTTGTTCCACTCTTTACTTTTTTCGGGTTTTCCCCTCCCCAATTCATTTTGAGAGAGAATTTTAAAATAGCTTGGAGAGAAGTTTGCTGCCTGTCTGGGAAGGGTGTCTCATGCCGTTTTCCCTCCATTTTTACCTCAGGTGCTGGCTATGTCGAATGAACCATTAAATGCTGAGGGCTTTCTAAATTGCCTGGGGAGGGGCAATGTTGTTTCACTCTTTACTTTTTTCGGGTTTTCCCCTCCCCAATTCATTTTGAGAGATAATTTTAAAATTGCTTGGAGAGAAGTTTGCTGCCGGTCTGGGAAGGGGGTCTCCTGGGGTTTTCCCTCCATTTTTACCTCAGGTGCTGGCTATGTGGACTGAACCATTAAATGCTGAGAGCTTTCTAAATTGTCTTGGGGGGGGGGGCGAATGTTGTTCCACTCTTTACTTTTTTCGGGTTTTCCCCTCCCCAATTCATTTTGTGAGAGAAATTTAAAATAGCTTGGAGAGAAGTTTGCTGCCTGTCTGGGAAGGGTGTCTCATGCCGTTTTCCCTCCATTTTTACCTCAGGTGCTGGCTATGTCGAATGAACCATTAAATGCTGAGGGCTTTCTAAATTGTACTGGAGAGGTAATGTTGTTCCACTCTTTACTTTTTTCGGGTTTTCCCTTCCCCATTTCATTTTGAGAGAGAATTTTTAATAGCTTGGAGGGAAGTTTGCTGCCGGTCTGGGAAGGGGGTCTCCTGCCGTTTTCCTGTCTGGTTCAGGTTTTGTTGCATGAACTCTAAAAATCAAAAATGCTAAAACCAGAAGTGTCTTTACCAATAGCCTGGAGGGAGCCCTTTATTTCCATGAGGAGATTAAGGTAAAGAAAAGTGAATTTTTTGCCTGCTGTCAGGCAACTCATTAGCAGCAGAGGTGTGGCAAGCAGCCGTGGAGACTCCTCTACACCAGCGATACAGAACCTGCTGAAAAGTGGGTAAAATTGTTAAACTCAGTATTCCTCATCGTCCACCTTTATAAAATGAAGTCCCATGAGGTAGAGATGACTGAACCCAACATCCAACCCACTCCCTCTAGAAATTCTTCATGTTGTCTGTAACCACTTGGTTTGTTCTGTGAATCACTACATGCAGTTTGCAGTTCACTGAAACCCCATAGCAGAAAGGGACCTGAACATCATCTAGTCCAAAGCTTCTTAAAGTGTGGGTGTAACTCCTAATGGGGAAAGTTAACTGAATATAGAGGTCATGTAAAATTCATATTTCACCAATATTTAATTCTGTAGGTAAAAACAAATCCATCTCATTTGTACGCACATTTCCTTTTCCATAAATGATATAAATATATAATTGTTATATGTATAATTTTGTGATAAATAAGTATTTATGTATTTATATATTTGTATGTTATATAAATATATACATATGTTTTAAAATATTTTATGATTTACTATCAGCAAATAGTTGATGTGGATCTCTATTTTAGATAATTATATACCATTGGTCATGTAAAAATTCCTCAGAAAAAGGTCTATAAGTGGACAAAAAGTTTAAGAAGCTTTGATTTAGTCTACCATTCTATTTTATAGATGGAAAATTGAAATCTTGAGAAATTGGGTGGTTTTCCCAAGGGCTTCCATGTGGATAGAGGTATGACTGGCATTTGAACAAAAGATCTTTAAATTCCCTTTCCAGGCTCCAGGTCCATTTCCATTAAATATGAAAATTAAATATTATTTTTTTTGCTTGCATATTCAGTTCCCAGTTGTCGTTCCCTCTCCCTGTCAACCCCACATTAGAAAAGGTGAACATTTATTATAGATATATATGTGAAACCATACAATAGATACTTCCATATATCAATTTTTTCCTTTGCAGGTAGTTAGCATTTTCTTTCAGAAGTCCTTCGGAGTTAATATGAAATTTCCTGAAACTCAGAAGAGCTTAGCCATTCATGTTTACTCTTCCTCTAATTTTGCTGTACCCCAATATTCTTTTGGTTCATCTCTTCCTTTAGTTCCTGTATGTTTTCCTTAATTAAAAAAAATTAACTTGTTCATTATTTTTTAAAGCACAATGGTGATCCTTTGGATTCATATTCCACAAATTAATCACCCCTACCCCAGTGGATGGGCATCCCCTCAATTTCCAGCTCTTTGCCATCACAAAATGAGCTGCTGTAACTATTTTTGTATAGGTAGTTCTTTTTCTTTCTTACAAAAAAAATCTGGATTTTGGACATTCCCATCAAGGGTAACCTGAAAACTCCCGAAGTTTCTCTTCCCCTGCTTTTGTTGCCAAGGCCTGCTGGGAACTTGTGTTAGATGTGGTCAACTATTGGCTGTCTTCCTCAAGGAAGGCAGGATTTCTGTTGCAGGGATCTGGATTATTCTTCCCCTTCACTGCAATGAAGAAGATTTTACCTGAGGGCTGTCTAAATTGTCCTGGGAGGTAATGTAGTTTCACTCTTTACTTTTTCCGGGTTTTCCCCTCCCCAATTCATATTGAGAGAAAATTTTTAAATTGCTTGGAGGGGAATTAACTGCAGGTCCTGCAAGGGTGTCTCCTGTTGTTTTCCCGCCATTTTCCCCTCAGGTTCTCTCTTTGTTGAATGAACAATTAAAAGGTGAAGCTTTCTCAATTGTCTTGGGTGGCAATGGAGTTTCACTCTTTTATTTTTTTCAGGCTTTCCCCTTTCCATTTCATTCCAATTCATAGAGGATTTCTCTATACCAGCCCTACAGAATCTGCTGAAAAGTAGGTAAGTCTTTTATCTTCTGCAGACCTCATAATCCACCTTTATAAAATTCAGTCACATGTGGTAGAGATGACTGAACCCAACTTCCAACCCACTCTTATTAGAGATTTCTAATGTTGGCTATAACAACATGGCTTCTTCTGTGCATCTTTACATTGAGTTTATTGTTCACTGAAACCTTACAGCAGAAAGGGTCCCTGGGTATCATCTAGTTAAAAGCTTCTTAAATGGTATCTTGTTACTCCTAATGGGGTCAGGTAACTGAATGCAGGGGTTATGAAAAATTAATATTCCACCAGTATTTAATTCTATAGGTAAAAACAAATCCATTCCTTTTGTATGCACATTTTCTTTTCCATAAATGATAAAATTATAAATATAGCAAATATATATTTATATTTTATACAAATATATAGTTATTTACATAATACCTCAGTTATATAAATGTGTTTAATACATTACTTTATGATTTACTATTATCAACTATTTGATTTGGATATCTATTTTAGATACTTAAAAACCATGGGCCATGTAAAAATTCCTCAGAAAAAGGGCTGTGTTGGGAAAAGTTTAAGAAGTTCTAATTTAGTCTACCATTCTCTTTTATAGATGGGAAATTGCAATCTTGAGAAATTGGGGGGCTTTCCCAGGGGCTTACATTTGATTAGTGATATGACTGGCATTTGAAGAAAATATCTTTAATTTGACATTCTATTCTCCAGTTCCATTTCAATGTATAATATGAATGTTATATTAAAAAATATTAATTATTTTCCTTGCATATTCAGTTCCCAGTTGTCTTTCCCTCCCTCTCCCTTTCAACCCTACATTAGAAAAGGTCAACATTTTATATCTATCTATCTATCTATCTATATCTATATACACAAATATTATACATATATGTGTATATATATGTATATATGTGTATATAATATATATGTGTATATATATATGTATGTATATATCAAACCATATAATAGATATTTCCATATATCTATATTTTTCTCTGCAGGTGGATAGCATTTTCCTTCAGAAGACCTTCACAGTTAATTGAAATTTCCTGTAACTCTGAAGAGCTTAGCCATTCATCTTTACTCTTCCACTAATTCTGCTGTACCCTAATATTCTCTTGGTTCAGCTCTTCCCTCAGCATTAGTTCATGTAAGTTTTCCATATTTTTAAAAATCAACATGTTCATTATTTTTTAAAGCAAAATGATATTCCATTATATTAATATTTTATAAATTAATCACCTCTAGCCATATGGATTGGCACGCCTCAGTTTGTAGCTCTTTGCCACCACAAAATGAGCTTCTGTAACTATTTTTGTTTATATAAAAAGTATTTTTCTTTCTTTAAAAAAAAAAAAAAAACATCTCTCTGGGTTTTCGACACTTCCTTCAAGGGTAGGCTGAAAGGTCCTGAAGCCCCTCCCTTTGCTTTTGTTGCCCCCTGTCCTGCTCCTGGCCTGTGCTTGATGTGGTCAATTATTGTTTGCCTTGGTTAGGGAGGAGGGAATTTCTGGTGTAGGAGTCTGCATTGCCCTGGATTGTTCTGGTCCCTCACTCCAATGAAGCAGACTTCACCTGAGGATTTTCTAAATTATCTTGGGAGTCAATGTTGTTTCACTCTTTACTTTTATTGGGTTTCCCCTCTCCAATTAATTTTGGGAGAGAAATTTTAAATTGCTTGGAGGGAATTTTGATGCAGGTATTGGGAGGGTGTCACTTGCCTTCCTCTCCCCATTTCCCCCTCCTATTCAGGGTTTGTTTAATGAACAATTAAAATTCCAGAAGCACAAGTGCTAAAGTGTCTTTACCAATAGCCTAGAGTGAGCCCTTCATTTCAGTGAGGACATTAATACAAATAAATGTGAATTTGTTGCCTGAGATTTCACAGCTAATGAGCAGCAGTGCTGGGGCAGGCAACCCTGGAGAACTTTTCTACAGCAGCAGTAAAGAATTTGCTGAAAAGTGGGTAAGTTTTTTATCCTTTGTAGACCACATAATGTAACTTTATGATGCCTGAACCCAACTTCCCACACTTTCCTTCTAGAAATTCTTAATGTTGGCTGTAACAACTTGGTTTGTTCCGTGCATCATTACATTGAGTTCGCAGTTCACTGAAACTCCTTAGAAGAAAGGGACCCTGGATATCATCTAGTCCAAAGCATCTTAAACTGCAGGTTGTAACTCCTAATGGGGTCAGGTAACTGAATACAGGGGTCATGAAATATTAATATTCCACCAGTATTTAATTCTGTAAGTAAAAAAAAATCCATCTCATGCGTATGAACATTTCCTTTTTTATAAATGACAAAATTATACACACACACACACACACACACACACACATAAATATATGTATGTATTTATATGATGTATAGGCCTTTTTCTTTCTTTCTTTTTATTTTTTTTATTTTTTTTTATTTTCCTTTTTCTTTCTTTCAAAAAAGAAAAAATCTCTCTGATGTTTGCACACTCCCATCCAGAGTAGGCTGAGAGCTCATGAAGCCCACCTCCTCCTGCTTTTTCTACCCTAAGGCCTGGTGTGGGTTTGTGGTGGATGTGGTTAACTACTGGCAGCCTTGTTCAGGGAGGGCAGAACTTCTGGTGTAGGAGTCTGGATTGTTTTGGTCCCTCATTCCAATGAAACAGACTTTACCTGAGGGCTTTCTAAATTGTCTTGGGGGGCAATGTTGTTTCACTCTTCCTTTTATTTGTTTTTCTACTCTTTAATTCATTTGGAGAAAATTTTTAAATTGCTTGGAGGAAAATTTGCTGCAAGTTGGGGATGGTGTTGCCTGCCTTTCATAAGTGAACCTCTGTTCAAGTAATTACCTCTCTACAAATAAGTGTACCTCTGTGGAAATAACTGCACCTCTCTGCAAATAACTCCCTCTGTGCAAATAATTACACCTGTATGGAAATAAATATCTCTGTGCAAATAACTTCATCTGTGCAGATAATTACATCTGAATGGAAATAACGAACTTTGTGCAAAGAACTGTACCTCGAGGGCAAATAAGTATATCTCTCTACAAATAAGTGTACCTCCCTGCAAGTAACTCCTATGCAAATAAGAGTACCTCTGTCCAAATAAATGTATCCCTGTACTAATAACTACCACTGGGAAAATAATTATAAATGTATGTAAATAACAACATATGTGGAAATTAATATAGCTCTGTACAAATAAGTGGATCTGTGCAAAAATATATGTACCTCTGTGTGTAAATAATTATACCTCAGGGCAAATAACTGTACCTCCCTGCAAATAACTGTACCTCTATGTAAATAACAGCACCTCTATGCAAATAATTTCTCCTGTTCAAATAATTATAACTTTATGGAAATACCTACCTGTGTGCAATTAAGTATACCTCTGTGGAAATAATGTCTATTTATATGATGGAGAAATATATATTTATTGATTTATATGATATATATGTGATATAACAATATAAATATGTTTTAAATACATTATTTTATGATTAACTATCAGCAAATACTTGATTTGTATATCTAATTTAGATACTTTTATACTTTGGTTCATGGCAAAATTCCTCAGCAAAAAGGGCTGAGAGGGAAAAGAAGCTTGGATTTAGTCTACCATTCTATTTTATAGCTTGAAATTGCAATCTTGAGAAAATGGGTGGTATAGGGTTAGTTGTTAAGGTACCTTATTTGCACAGAGGTACACTTTTTTGCACAGAGATCCTTATTTCCATGCAGGTATAATTATCTGCACAGAGGTACACAGCTTTACACAGAGGTAGGTATTTCCATACAGGCATAATTATTTGCACAGAGGTACACTTATTTACACAGATGTGCAACTATTTGCACAGAGTTATACTTGTTTACACACAGGTACACGTATTTGCACAACATTAACCCTAAACCCAAACCCTAAACTCACAAAATGAATTGCTGCAACTATTGTTGTATATATAGATCTTTTTCTTTCTTTAAAAAAAATCTCTCTGGTGTTTGGACATTCCCACCAAGGGACGGCTGTGAGATCCTGATGCCCCCCTCCTCCTGCTCCTGTTACCAACAGGAGTGCTGCAGGTTTGTACTGGATGTGTTCAAGTAATGGCTGCCTTGGTTAGGGAGTGCAGGATTTCTGATGCAGGAGCCTGGAGTGGTCAGGATTGTTCTGTTCCTTCATTCCAATGAAACAGACTTTACCTGAGGATTTTCTAAATTATCTTGGGGGTCAATGTTTTTTCACTCTTTACTTTTATTGGGTTTACCCTCTCCAATTCATTTGGAGAGAGAATTTTTTCATTGCTTGAAGGGAATTGTGCTGCAGGTCTTTTGAGGGTGTCACCTGCCTTCCCTCCCCTGCCATTTCCCCCTCAGACTCTGGGTTTGTTTAATGAACCATTAAAATCCCAGATGCACAACTGCTAAAACCAGCAGTGTCTTTACCAATAGCCTAGAATGAGCCCTTCATTTCATGAGGACATAAATGCAAAGAAAGGTGAATTTGTTGCCTGAGGTCTCACAGTTAATTAGCAGCAGTGCTGGGGCAGGCAACACTGGAGAACTCTTCTACAGCAGCAGTAAAGAATTTGTTGAAAAGTGGGTCTTTTATCCTCAGTAGACCACACATTGTAGCTTTATAATGTCTGAACCCAAGTTCCAACCCTCTCCTTCTGGAAATTCTTAATGTTAGATGTAACAACTTGGTTTGTTCTGTGCAGCATTATATTGAGTTTGTATTTCACTGGAACCTCTTAGCAGAAAGGGATTCAGAGTGTCATCTAGTCCAAAGCTTCTTAAACTGCAGGTTGTAACACCTAATGGGGTCAGGTAACTGGATATAGGGGTCATGAAAAATTAAAATTCTACCAGTATTTAATTCTGTAGGTAAAAAAAAAATCCGTCTCATGTGTATGAACATTTCCTTTTTCATAAATGACAAAATTTTACCTATATATATAATGTATAGGTCTTATTCTTTCTTTTAAAAAAATCTGGTGTTTGGACACTCCCATCCAGGCTAGGCTGAAAGCTCCTGAAGCCCCTTGCCTCCTGCCTTTTTTACCCTAAGGCGTGGTGTGTGTTTGTTTTTGTGTGACAGTAACTATACCTCTATGGAAATAACTGCCTCTGTGCAAGTAAGTTTACCGCTATGGAAATAAGTGTACCTCTGAGCAAATAACCACCATTGTGCAGATAATTATACCTGCATCGAAATAATGATCGCTGTGCAAATAAGTGTATCTCTCTGCAAATCAGTGTATCTCTCTGCAAATAAGTGTTCCTGTGTGCAAATAACTACTTCCGTGAAAATCATGGTAACTCTGTTCAAATAAATGTACCTCTGTACATATAACTAACACTGTGTAAATAATGCATGTAAATAAAAACATCTGTGGAAATAAATATAGCTCTGTAACAATAAGTGTATCTGTACTAAAATACATGTACCTCTGTGGAAATAAGTGTCCCTCTGTGTAAATGATTGTACCTCAGTGAAAATTACTGTATCTCCCTGCAAATAACTGTACCTCTGTGTAATAATTCTACCTCTGTGCAATAATTGTACCTCTATATAATACATGTCCCTCAGTGTAAATAATTGTACTTCTGCATAAATAACAGTATCTCTGTGTAAAAAAACTACCTCTGTGCAAATAATTATTCTTGTCTGGAAATAACTAACTCTCTGCAAATGCATATACCTGTGAGTAAATAAGTACACCTCTCTGCAAATACTTGCACATCTGTGTAAATAAGTGTACCTCTGTTCAAATAAATGCACTTCTGTGCAAATATCTACCTCTGGCAAATAAGGGTACCACTTTGCAAATAATTATACCTGTATGGAAATATCTACCTCTGTGTAAAAATGTGTACCTCTTTACAAATAACTACCTCTGTGTAGATAATTATACCTGCATGGAAATATCAATCTCTGTGCAAATAAGTGTACCTCTTTGCAAATAACTACATCTGTGCAACAAAGGGTACCTTTGAAATAAATGTACACTTGTACAAATTACCACAGTGCAAACAATTATACATGTATGTAAATAACTACCTTTGTGGTCATAGAGCTCTGTACAAATACGTGTACCTCTGTGGTAAACCGTGTACCTCTGTGAAAGTAACTATACCTCTATGGAAATAACTACCTCTGTGCAAATAATTGTACCTGCGGACAAATAACTCTACCTCCCTGCAAATAACCATACCTCTGTACAGATCAGTTTACCTCTGTGTAAAGAGTTGGACCTCTTTGCAAATAAATGTGCCTCTGTATTAATAATTATACTGCTGTGCAAATAATTGTTACTGTATGAAAATAACTACTTTTGTGCAAATAAGTGTACATTTGTATAAAAAAGTGTAGCTCTGTGAAAATAACTATACCTCTATGGAACTAACTAGATTTGTGCAAATAAGTGTACCTCTGTGTAAATAGTTGTACCTCTTTGCAAATAATTATAACTTTATGGAATTAACTACCTGTGTGCAATCAATTGTAATGCTTTGGAAATAATGTATACTTATATGATCTATAAATATAAATACATATATATATATATATATATGTATATATATATATATTAAAAAGTTTATTCATAGGATATATATGTGATATAAATATATAAATAGTTTCAAATACATTATTTTATTATTATCAGTAAATACTTGATTTAGATATCTATTTTAGACAATTTTATACATTGGTTCATGGAAAATTTCCTCAGCAAAAAGGGTTGTGAGAGGCAAAAGTGTAAGAAGCTTTGATTTAGTCTACCATTCCATTTTATAGCTGGAAGTTGTAATCTTGAGAAAATGGGTGGTTTAGGGTTAGTTGTTAAGGTACCCTTATTTGCACAGATGTAGTTATTGCAGAGAGGTACACTTATTTGCAGAGAGATACACTTTTTTGCACAGAGATCGTTATTTCCATGCAGGTATTATTATCTGCACAGAGGTAGTTATTTGTGAAGAGGTACATATCTTTACACAGAGGTAGTTATTTCCATACTGGTATCATTATTTGCACAGAAGTACACTTATTTACAGAGAGATACACTTAGTTGCCAGACGTAGATATTTGCCCAGAAGTACACTTATATGAACAGAGGTACACTCATTTACACAGATGTGCAAGTATTTGCACAGAGGTATACTGATTTAAACACAGGCACATGTATTTGCACAAAGGTGTCCAAACCCAATATTAACCCTAAACCCCAACCCTAAACACACAAAATGAGTTAATGCAAATATTGTATATATAGTTCTTTTTCTTTCTTTTAAATAAAAAATCGCTCTGGTATTTGGACACTTTCATCAAGGGAAGGCTGAGAGATCCTGAAGCCCCCCTGCTCCTGCTTCTGTTACCAATAGGACTGCTACAGGTTTGTGCTGCATGTGTTCATGTATTGGCTGCCTTGGTTAAGCAGGGCAGGATTTCTGTTGTGGGAGTCTGGATTGTTCAGGATTGTTCTGGTCTCATTCCAGTGAAGAAGAATTTAGATGAGGATTTTCTAAATTAATTTGGGGGTCAATGTTGTTTCATTCTTTACTTTTATTAGGTTTCCCCTCTCCAATTTATTTTGGGAGAGAATTTTTTCATTGCTTGGAGGGAATTTTGCTATAGGTCTTGGGAAGGTGTCACCTTCCTTCCCTTTTACCCCCCCCCCACATTTTCCCCTCAGATTCTGGGTTTGTTTAATGAACCATTAAATTCCCAGAAGCAAGAATGCTAAAACCAAAGGTAACTTTCCCAATAGTCTGGAATGAGCCCTTTATTTAAAGTGAGGTCATTAATGCAAAGAAATATGTGTTTTTTTTTTGCCTGAAATATCACAGCTATTTAACAGCAGTGCAGGGGCAGGCAAGCCTGAAGAACTTTTCTACAGCAGCAGTAAGGAATTTGCTTAAAAGTGGGTAAGTCTTTTATCCTCAGTAGACCACATATTGCAGCTTTATAAAATCAACCCCCATATGGTAGAGAAGACTGAACCCAGCTTCCAACCCTCTCCTTGTAGGAATTCTTAATGTTGGCTGTAAAACTTGGTTTCTTCTGTGCAGCATTAAATTGAATTTGCAGTTCACTGAAAGCACTTAGCAGAAAGGGACCCTGGGTGTCATCTAGTACAAAGCTTCTTAAACTGCAGGTTGTAACCCCTCATGGGGTCAGGTAACTGAATATAGGGGTCATCAAAATTAATATTCTACCTGTATATAATTGTATAGATAAAAAGAAATTCATCTCATCTTTATGAACATTTTCTTTTTCAATAATAGTAAAATTATAAATAAAGGATATATATATGTGATCAAAAATATATAAATTTGTTTTTAAATACTTTATTTTAAGATTTACAATGATCCAATACTTGATTTGGATATCTGTTTAAGATCCTTTTATACCTTGGGTCATGGAAGAATTCCTTAGCAAAAAGGGCTGTGAAAGGGAAAAGTTCAAGAAGCTTTGATTTAGTCTACCATTCTACTTTATAGATGGAAGTGGTGATCTTGAGAAATTGGGTGGTTTTCCCAAGGCCTTACATGGGGTTAGTGGACTTGCCTTTGGAGGAAAAATCTTTCACTTCACATTCCAGTCTGCAGTACCATTTGTAGTAGAATGTGCAAGTTACAACTTTGAAGAATATTAATTATTTCCTTTTATTTTCATTTCCCAGTTGTCTTTCCAGCCCCACATTAGAAAATATCAACATTTGTGTGAAACCATACAATATCTACTTCCATATATAAACTTTTTCTCTGCAAGTAGATAGCATCTTCCTTCAGAAGACCTTCACAGTTAATTGAAATTTTCCCCTCAGACTGTGGCAGGCAAACCTGGAGAACTCTTCTACAGCAACAATAAAGAATTTGCTGAAAAGTGGGTCTTTTATCCCCAGTAGACCACATATTGCAACATTATAGTGTCTGAATGCAACTTCCAAAACTCTCCTTCTAGTAATTCTTAATGTTAGATGTAACAACTTGGTTTGTTCTGTGCAGCCCGATATTGAGTTTGTTATTCACTGAAACCCCTTAGCAGAAAGGGACCCTGGGTATCATCTAGTCCAAAGCATTTTAAACTGTGGCTTATAACTCCTCATGGCGTCAGGTAACTGAATGGGTCAGGTAACTGAATATATGGTTTAGGAAAATTAATATTCCACCAGTATTTAATTTTGTAAGTAAAAATAAATCCCTCTCCTGTGTATGAACATTTTCTCTTCCATAAATGATAGACTTATAAATAAAACAAATATATATATATATATATATATGTATGTATATATATATATATATATATACATGTTTATATGATGTATAAATATATAAGTGTATTTATTTATAGGATATATACATGGGTAAAACATATAACTATGTATTTAAACACATTATTTTATGATTTGCTATCAACAAATATTTGACTTTGATATAAATTTTAGATTCTTTTATACCTTGGGTCATGGAAAAATTCCTTAGCAAAAAGGGCTGTGAGAGGAAAAAGTTCAAGAAGCTTTGATTTAGTCTACCATTCGACTTTATAGATGGAAGTGGTGATCTTGAGAATTTGGGTGCTTTATATATGTTTATGTGATGTATAAATATATACTTCCATGTCAATTTTTTCTCAGCATGTAGATAGCATTTTCCTTCAGAAGACCTCCACAATTAAGTGAAATTTCCTGTAAGTGCAAAGAGCTTAGCCATTCCTATTTACTCTTCCATTAATTTTGGTGGAGCCGTATGTATTCCCTTGGTTCTGCTCTTGAGTCAGCATGAGTTCCAGTAATTTTCCACATTTTGAAAAATTAACCTGTCATGACTTGTTCAGGCACAATGATATTCCATTATATTCATATTCCACAACTTAATAGCCCCTAGCGCAATGCATGGGGCTCTTCCCAGGTGGCAACTTTGCCACCACAAAATGACTTGATGCAACTATTGTTGTATATATAGATCTTTTTCTTTCTTTAAAAAAAGGCTATCTGGTTTTTGGACAGTCCCATCAAGGGAAGGTTTAGAGATCCTGAAGCCCCTGTCCTCCTGTTTCTGTTACCCAAAAGACGGCTGCAGGTTTGTGCTGCATGTGGTTACCTATTGGCTGCCTTGGTTAGGGAGGGCAGGATTTCCTTTGCAGGAGCCTGGATTGTTTAGGGTTCTTCTGGTCCTATATTCCAATGAAGCAGACTTTACCTGAGGATTTTCTAAATTATCTTGTGTTCGGATTACCAGGTGAGAACTCAGGTTGTCTGGATGGTGACAAGGTGAGAATTCAGGTTGTCTGGACAATTGCAAGGTGAGAACTCAGGTTGACTTGACAGTTCTCTGGCTCAGACCTTTTGTTTGGGCTTTAAAGGGAGTTTACACCTTAGGAATTCTAAGAGGAGCAAGTCCCTTGGTTGGAGTCCTTCTTCCCAGAAGCCCTTGCATTATCCCATGCCCATTCTCTGGGAGGATAAAAAGAGGCAACATTGAGCCTGGAGAGCATTCTGGACTGGGGAAGGACAAGAGCTGGAGGAGATTCAGAGCCAGGATTCAGGAAGAAGAAGAGGCTGGCTGGAGGCTCCAGAAGCCTCCCAAGAAACCTGCTCATAGAGGAAAAGATTATACAGAAAAGAAACCTCCTCCCAGAGAAGAATTACAACTGAGAGACAATCAGAACCTTATAATCTTGGGGGTCAAGGTTGTTTCTTGCTTTACTTTTATTGGGTTTCCCCTCCCCAATTCATTTTGGGGGAGAATTTTTAAATTGCTTGGAGGGCATTTTGCTGCAGGTCTAGGGAGGATGTCACTTGCCTTTTTCCCCTGCCATTTTCCCCTCAGACTCTGGGTTTCTTTAATGAACCATTAAAATCCCAGAAGCACAAATGCTAAAACCAGAAGTGTCTTTACCCATAGCTTAGAGTGAGAATGCAAAGAAATGTGAATTTGTTTCCTGAAGTCTCTCAGCTAATGAGCAGCAATGCTGGGGCAGACAACCCTGGAGAACTCTTCTACAGCAGCAGTAAAGAATGTGCTGAAAAGTGGGTGAGTCTTTTATCCCCAGTAGACCACATATTGCAACATTATAATGTCTGAACCCAACTTCCAGAACTCTCCTTCTAGTAATTCTTAATGTTAGATGTAACAAATTGGTTTGTTCTGTGCAGCGCGTTATTGAGTTTGTTATTCACTAAAACCCCTTAGCAGAAAGGGACCCTGGGTATCATCCAGTCCAAAGCATCTTAAACTGTGGCTTGCAACTCCTCATGGCGTCAGGTAACTGAATGGGTCAGGTAACTGAATATATGGTTTAGGAAAATTAATATTCCACCAGTATTTAATTTTGTAAGTAAAAATAAATCCCTCTCCTGTGTATGAACATTTTCTCTTCCATAAATGATAGACTTATAAATAAAACAAATATATATATATATATGTATGTATATATATATATATACATGTTTATATGATGTATAAATATATATGTGTATTTATTTATAGGATATATACATGGGTAAAACATATAACTATGTATTTAAACACATTATTTTATGATTTGCTATCAACAAATACTTGACTTTGATATCAATTTTAGATTCTTTTATACCTTGGGTCATGGAAAAATTCCTTAGCAAAAAGGGCTGTGAGAGGGAAAAGTTCAAGAAGCTTTGATTTAGTCTACCATTCGACTTTATAGATGGAAGTGGTGATCTTGAGAATTTGGGTGGTTTATATATGTTTATGTGATGTATAAATATATACTTCCATATCAATTTTTTCTCAGCAGGTAGATAGCATTTTCCTTCAGAAGACCTCCACAATTAAGTGAAATTTCCTGTAAGTGCAAAGAGCTTAGCCATTCCTATTTACTCTTCCATTAATTTTGGTGGAGCCGTATATATTCCCTTGGTTCTGCTCTTGAGTCAGCATGAGTTCCAGGAATTTTCTACATTTTGAAAAATTAACCTGTCATGACTTGTTCAGGCACAATGATATTCCATTATATTCATATTCCACAACTTAATAGCCCCTAGCGCAATGCATGGGGCTCTTCCCAGGTGGCAACTTTGCCACCACAAAATGACTTGATGCAACTATTGTATATATAGATCTTTTTCTTTCTTTAAAAAAAGGCTATCTGGTTTTTGGACAGTCCCATCAAGGGAAGGTTTAGAGATCCTGAAGCCCCTGTCCTCCTGTTTCTGTTACCCAAAAGACGGCTGCAGGTTTGTGCTGCATGTGGTTACCTATTGGCTGCCTTGGTTAGGGAGGGCAGGATTTCCTTTGCAGGAGCCTGGATTGTTTAGGGTTCTTCTGGTCCTATATTCCAATGAAGCAGACTTTACCTGAGGATTTTCTAAATTATCTTGTGTTCGGATTACCAGGTGAGAACTCAGGTTGTCTGGATGGTGACAAGGTGAGAATTCAGGTTGTCTGGACAATTGCAAGGTGAGAACTCAGGTTGACTTGACAGTTCTCTGGCTCAGACCTTTTGTTTGGGCTTTAAAGGGAGTTTACACCTTAGGAATTCTAAGTCCCTTGGTTGGAGTCCTTCTTCCCAGAAGCCTTGCATTATCCCATGCCCATTCTCTGGGAGGATAAAAAGAGGCAACATTGAGCCTGGAGAGCATTCTGGACTGGGGAAGGACAAGAGCTGGAGGAGATTCAGAGCCAGGATTCAGGAAGAAGAAGAGGCTGGCTGGAGGCTCCAGAAGCCTCCCAAGAAACCTGCTCATAGAGGAAAAGATTATACAGAAAAGAAACCTCCTCCCAGAGAAGAATTACAACTGAGAGACGATCAGAACCTTATAATCTTGGGGGTCAAGGTTGTTTCTTGCTTTACTTTTATTGGGTTTCCCCTCCCCAATTCATTTTGGGGGAGAATTTTTAAATTGCTTGGAGGGCATTTTGCTGCAGGTCTAGGGAGGATGTCACTTGCCTTTTTCCCCTGCCATTTTCCCCTCAGACTCTGGGTTTCTTTAATGAACCATTAAAATCCCAGAAGCACAAATGCTAAAACCAGAAGTGTCTTTACACATAGCTTAGAGTGAGCTCTTCATTTCAGTGAGGCATGAATGCAAAGAAATGTGAATTTGTTTCCTGAAGTCTCTCAGCTAATGAGCAGCAATGCTGGGGCAGACAACCCTGGAGAACTCTTCTACAGCAGCAGTAAAGAATGTGCTGAAAAGTGGGTAAGTCTTTTATCCCCAGTAGACCACATATTGCAACATTATAATGTCTGAACCCAACTTCCAGAACTCTCCTTCTAGTAATTCTTAATGTTAGATGTAACAAATTGGTTTGTTCTGTGCAGCGCGTTATTGAGTTTGTTATTCACTAAAACCCCTTAGCAGAAAGGGACCCTGGGTATCATCCAGTCCAAAGCATCTTAAACTGTGGCTTGTAACTCCTCATGGCGTCAGGTAACTGAATGGGTCAGGTAACTGAATATATGGTTTAGGAAAATTAATATTCCACCAGTATTTAATTTTGTAAGTAAAAATAAATCCCTCTCCTGTGTATGAACATTTTCTCTTCCATAAATGATAGACTTATAAATAAAACAAATATATATATATATATATATATGTATATATATATATATACATGTTTATATGATGTATAAATATATATGTGTATTTATTTATAGGATATATACATGGGTAAAACATATAACTATGTATTTAAACACATTATTTTATGATTTGCTATCAACAAATACTTGACTTTGATATCAAT
This sequence comes from Sminthopsis crassicaudata, assembly GCF_048593235.1. Classification (NCBI taxonomy): domain Eukaryota; kingdom Metazoa; phylum Chordata; class Mammalia; order Dasyuromorphia; family Dasyuridae; genus Sminthopsis; species Sminthopsis crassicaudata. The sequence goes on along the minus strand of NC_133621.1, from coordinate 307,598,272 downwards.
TTTAGATTCTTTTATACCTTGGGTCATGGAAAAATTCCTTAGCAAAAAGGGCTGTGAGAGGGAAAAGTTCAAGAAGCTTTGATTTAGTCTACCATTCGACTTTATAGATGGTAGTGGTGATCTTGAGAATTTGGGTGGTTTATATATGTTTATGTGATGTATAAATATATACTTCCATATCAATTTTTTCTCAGCAGGTAGATAGCATTTTCCTTCAGAAGACCTCCACAATTAAGTGAAATTTCCTGTAAGTGCAAAGAGCTTAGCCATTCCTATTTACTCTTCCATTAATTTTGGTGGAGCCGTATATATTCCCTTGGTTCTGCTCTTGAGTCAGCATGAGTTCCAGGAATTTTCTACATTTTGAAAAATTAACCTGTCATGACTTGTTCAGGCACAATGATATTCCATTATATTCATATTCCACAACTTAATAGCCCCTAGCGCAATGCATGGGGCTCTTCCCAGGTGGCAACTTTGCCACCACAAAATGACTTGATGCAACTATTGTATATATAGATCTTTTTCTTTCTTTAAAAAAAGGCTATCTGGTTTTTGGACAGTCCCATCAAGGGAAGGTTTAGAGATCCTGAAGCCCCTGTCCTCCTGTTTCTGTTACCCAAAAGACGGCTGCAGGTTTGTGCTGCATGTGGTTACCTATTGGCTGCCTTGGTTAGGGAGGGCAGGATTTCCTTTGCAGGAGCCTGGATTGTTTAGGGTTCTTCTGGTCCTATATTCCAATGAAGCAGACTTTACCTGAGGATTTTCTAAATTATCTTGTGTTCGGATTACCAGGTGAGAACTCAGGTTGTCTGGATGGTGACAAGGTGAGAATTCAGGTTGTCTGGACAATTGCAAGGTGAGAACTCAGGTTGACTTGACAGTTCTCTGGCTCAGACCTTTTGTTTGGGCTTTAAAGGGAGTTTACACCTTAGGAATTCTAAGAGGAGCAAGTCCCTTGGTTGGAGTCCTTCTTCCCAGAAGCCCTTGCATTATCCCATGCCCATTCTCTGGGAGGATAAAAAGAGGCAACATTGAGCCTGGAGAGCATTCTGGACTGGGGAAGGACAAGAGCTGGAGGAGATTCAGAGCCAGGATTCAGGAAGAAGAAGAGGCTGGCTGGAGGCTCCAGAAGCCTCCCAAGAAACCTGCTCATAGAGGAAAAGATTATACAGAAAAGAAACCTCCTCCCAGAGAAGAATTACAAGTGAGAGACGATCAGAACCTTATAATCTTGGGGGTCAAGGTTGTTTCTTGCTTTACTTTTATTGGGTTTCCCCTCCCCAATTCATTTTGGGGGAGAATTTTTAAATTGCTTGGAGGGCATTTTGCTGCAGGTCTAGGGAGGATGTCACTTGCCTTTTTCCCCTGCCATTTTCCCCTCAGACTCTGGGTTTCTTTAATGAACCATTAAAATCCCAGAAGCACAAATGCTAAAACCAGAAGTGTCTTTACCCATAGCTTAGAGTGAGCTCTTCATTTCAGTGAGGCATGAATGCAAAGAAATGTGAATTTGTTTCCTGAAGTCTCTCAGCTAATGAGCAGCAATGCTGGGGCAGGCAACCCTGGAGACCTCTTCTACAGCAGCAGTAAAGAATGTGCTGAAAAGTGGGTAAGTCTTTTATCCCCAGTAGACCACATATTGCAACATTATAATGTCTGAACCCAACTTCCAGAACTCTCCTTCTAGTAATTCTTAATGTTAGATGTAACAAATTGGTTTGTTCTGGGCAGCGCGATATTGAGTTTGTTATTCACTAAAACCCCTTAGCAGAAAGGGACCCTGGGTATCATCCAGTCCAAAGCATCTTAAATTGTGGCTTGTAACTCCTCATGGCGTCAGGTAACTGAATGGGTCAGGTAACTGAATATATGGTTTAGGAAAATTAATATTCCACCAGTATTTAATTTTGTAAGTAAAAATAAATCCCTCTCCTGTGTATGAACATTTTCTCTTCCATAAATGATAGACTTATAAATAAAACAAATATATATATATATATATATATATGTATGTATATATATATATATACATGTTTATATGATGTATAAATATATATGTGTATTTATTTATAGGATATATACATGGGTAAAACATATAACTATGTATTTAAACACATTATTTTATGATTTGCTATCAACAAATACTTGACTTTGATATCAATTTTAGATTCTTTTATACCTTGGGTCATGGAAAAATTCCTTAGCAAAAAGGGCTGTGAGAGGGAAAAGTTCAAGAAGCTTTGATTTAGTCTACCATTCGACTTTATAGATGGAAGTGGTGATCTTGAGAATTTGGGTGCTTTATATATGTTTATGTGATGTATAAATATATACTTCCATATCAATTTTTTCTCAGCAGGTAGATAGCATTTTCCTTCAGAAGACCTCCACAATTAAGTGAAATTTCCTGTAAGTGCAAAGAGCTTAGCCATTCCTATTTACTCTTCCACTAATTTTGGTGGAGCCGTATATATTCCCTTGGTTCTGCTCTTGAGTCAGCATGAGTTCCAGTAATTTTCTACATTTTGAAAAATTAACCTGTCATGACTTGTTCAGGCACAATGATATTCCATTATATTCATATTCCACAACTTAATAGCCCCTAGCGCAATGCATGGGGCTCTTCCCAGGTGGCAACTTTGCCACCACAAAATGACTTGATGCAACTATTGTATATATAGATCTTTTTCTTTCTTTAAAAAAAGGCTATCTGGTTTTTGGACAGTCCCATCAAGGGAAGGTTTAGAGATCCTGAAGCCCCTGTCCTCCTGTTTCTGTTACCCAAAAGACGGCTGCAGGTTTGTGCTGCATGTGGTTACCTATTGGCTGCCTTGGTTAGGGAGGGCAGGATTTCCTTTGCAGGAGCCTGGATTGTTCAGGGTTCTTCTGGTCCTATGTTCCAATGAAGCAGACTTTACCTGAGGATTTTCTAAATTATCTTGTGTTCGGATTACCAGGTGAGAACTCAGGTTGTCTGGATGGTGACAAGGTGAGAATTCAGGTTGTCTGGACAATTGCAAGGTGAGAACTCAGGTTGACTTGACAGTTCTCTGGCTCAGACCTTTTGTTTGGGCTTTAAAGGGAGTTTACACCTTAGGAATTCTAAGAGGAGCAAGTCCCTTGGTTGGAGTCCTTCTTCCCAGAAGCCCTTGCATTATCCCATGCCCATTCTCTGGGAGGATAAAAAGAGGCAACATTGAGCCTGGAGAGCATTCTGGACTGGGGAAGGACAAGAGCTGGAGGAGATTCAGAGCCAGGATTCAGGAAGAAGAGGCTGGCTGGAGGCTCCAGAAGCCTCCCAAGAAACCTGCTCATAGAGGAAAAGATTATACAGAAAAGAAACCTCCTCCCAGAGAAGAATTACAACTGAGAGACAATCAGAACCTTATAATCTTGGGGGTCAAGGTTGTTTCTTGCTTTACTTTTATTGGGTTTCCCCTCCCCAATTCATTTTGGGGGAGAATTTTTAAATTGCTTGGAGGGCATTTTGCTGCAGGTCTAGGGAGGATGTCACTTGCCTTTTTCCCCTGCCATTTTCCCCTCAGACTCTGGGTTTCTTTAATGAACCATTAAAATCCCAGAAGCACAAATGCTAAAACCAGAAGTGTCTTTACCCATAGCTTAGAGTGAGCTCTTCATTTCAGTGAGGCATGAATGCAAAGAAATGTGAATTTGTTTCCTGAAGTCTCTCAGCTAATGAGCAGCAATGCTGGGGCAGGCAACCCTGGAGAACTCTTCTACAGCAGCAGTAAAGAATGTGCTGAAAAGTGGGTAAGTCTTTTATCCCCAGTAGACCACATATTGCAACATTATAATGTCTGAACCCAACTTCCAGAACTCTCCTTCTAGTAATTCTTAATGTTAGATGTAACAAATTGGTTTGTTCTGGGCAGCGCGATATTGAGTTTGTTATTCACTGAAACCCCTTAGCAGAAAGGGACCCTGGGTATCATCCAGTCCAAAGCATCTTAAATTGTGGCTTGTAACTCCTCATGGCGTCAGGTAACTGAATGGGTCAGGTAACTGAATATATGGCTTAGGAAAATTAATATTCCACCTGTATTTAAATATGTAAGTAAAAATAAATCCCTCTCCCGTCTGAACATTTTCACTTCCATAAATGATTGAATTATAAATATAGCAAATACATATATATATATATATATATATATATATATATATATATATATATATATATATATATATATATATATATATATATATATATATATATATATATATATATACATATATATATATATACATGTTTACGTGATGTATAAATATATACTTCCATGTCAATTTTTTCTCAGCAGGTAGATAGCATTTTCCTTCAGAAGACCTCCACAATTAAGTGAAATTTCCTGTAAGTGCAAAGAGCTTAGCCATTCCTATTTACTCTTCCACTAATTTTGGTGGAGCCGTATATATTCCCTTGGTTCTGCTCTTGAGTCAGCATGAGTTCCAGTAATTTTCTACATTTTGAAAAATTAACCTGTCATGACTTGTTCAGGCACAATGATATTCCATTATATTCATATTCCACAACTTAATAGCCCCTAGCGCAATGCATGGGGCTCTTCCCAGGTGGCAACTTTGCCACCACAAAATGACTTGATGCAACTATTGTATATATAGATCTTTTTCTTTCTTTAAAAAAAGGCTATCTGGTTTTTGGACAGTCCCATCAAGGGAAGGTTTAGAGATCCTGAAGCCCCTGTCCTCCTGTTTCTGTTACCCAAAAGACGGCTGCAGGTTTGTGCTGCATGTGGTTACCTATTGGCTGCCTTGGTTAGGGAGGGCAGGATTTCCTTTGCAGGAGCCTGGATTGTTCAGGGTTCTTCTGGTCCTATATTCCAATGAAGCAGACTTTACCTGAGGATTTTCTAAATTATCTTGTGTTCGGATTACCAGGTGAGAACTCAGGTTGTTTGGATGGTGACAAGGTGAGAACTCAGGTTGACTTGACAGTTCTCTGGCTCAGACCTTTTGTTTGGGCTTTAAAGGGAGTTTACACCTTAGGAATTCTAAGAGGAGCAAGTCCCTTGGTTGGAGTCCTTCTTCCCAGAAGCCCTTGCATTATCCCATGCCCATTCTCTGGGAGGATAAAAAGAGGCAACATTGAGCCTGGAGAGCATTCTGGACTGGGGAAGGACAAGAGCTGGAGGAGATTCAGAGCCAGGATTCAGGAAGAAGAAGAGGCTGGCTGGAGGCTCCAGAAGCCTCCCAAGAAACCTGCTCATAGAGGAAAAGATTATACAGAAAAGAAACCTCCTCCCAGAGAAGAATTACAAGTGAGAGACGATCAGAACCTTATAATCTTGGGGGTCAAGGTTGTTTCTTGCTTTACTTTTATTGGGTTTCCCCTCCCCAATTCATTTTGGGGGAGAATTTTTAAATTGCTTGGAGGGCATTTTGCTGCAGGTCTAGGGAGGATGTCACTTGCCTTTTTCCCCTGCCATTTTCCCCTCAGACTCTGGGTTTCTTTAATGAACCATTAAAATCCCAGAAGCACAAATGCTAAAACCAGAAGTGTCTTTACCCATAGCTTAGAGTGAGCTCTTCATTTCAGTGAGGCATGAATGCAAAGAAATGTGAATTTGTTTCCTGAAGTCTCTCAGCTAATGAGCAGCAATGCTGGGGCAGGCAACCCTGGAGACCTCTTCTACAGCAGCAGTAAAGAATGTGCTGAAAAGTGGGTAAGTCTTTTATCCCCAGTAGACCACATATTGCAACATTATAATGTCTGAACCCAACTTCCAGAACTCTCCTTCTAGTAATTCTTAATGTTAGATGTAACAAATTGGTTTGTTCTGGGCAGCGCGATATTGAGTTTGTTATTCACTAAAACCCCTTAGCAGAAAGGGACCCTGGGTATCATCCAGTCCAAAGCATCTTAAATTGTGGCTTGTAACTCCTCATGGCGTCAGGTAACTGAATGGGTCAGGTAACTGAATATATGGTTTAGGAAAATTAATATTCCACCAGTATTTAATTTTGTAAGTAAAAATAAATCCCTCTCCTGTGTATGAACATTTTCTCTTCCATAAATGATAGACTTATAAATAAAACAAATATATATATATATATATATATATGTATGTATATATATATATATACATGTTTATATGATGTATAAATATATATGTGTATTTATTTATAGGATATATACATGGGTAAAACATATAACTATGTATTTAAACACATTATTTTATGATTTGCTATCAACAAATACTTGACTTTGATATCAATTTTAGATTCTTTTATACCTTGGGTCATGGAAAAATTCCTTAGCAAAAAGGGCTGTGAGAGGGAAAAGTTCAAGAAGCTTTGATTTAGTCTACCATTCGACTTTATAGATGGAAGTGGTGATCTTGAGAATTTGGGTGCTTTATATATGTTTATGTGATGTATAAATATATACTTCCATATCAATTTTTTCTCAGCAGGTAGATAGCATTTTCCTTCAGAAGACCTCCACAATTAAGTGAAATTTCCTGTAAGTGCAAAGAGCTTAGCCATTCCTATTTACTCTTCCACTAATTTTGGTGGAGCCGTATATATTCCCTTGGTTCTGCTCTTGAGTCAGCATGAGTTCCAGTAATTTTCTACATTTTGAAAAATTAACCTGTCATGACTTGTTCAGGCACAATGATATTCCATTATATTCATATTCCACAACTTAATAGCCCCTAGCGCAATGCATGGGGCTCTTCCCAGGTGGCAACTTTGCCACCACAAAATGACTTGATGCAACTATTGTATATATAGATCTTTTTCTTTCTTTAAAAAAAGGCTATCTGGTTTTTGGACAGTCCCATCAAGGGAAGGTTTAGAGATCCTGAAGCCCCTGTCCTCCTGTTTCTGTTACCCAAAAGACGGCTGCAGGTTTGTGCTGCATGTGGTTACCTATTGGCTGCCTTGGTTAGGGAGGGCAGGATTTCCTTTGCAGGAGCCTGGATTGTTCAGGGTTCTTCTGGTCCTATGTTCCAATGAAGCAGACTTTACCTGAGGATTTTCTAAATTATCTTGTGTTCGGATTACCAGGTGAGAACTCAGGTTGTCTGGATGGTGACAAGGTGAGAATTCAGGTTGTCTGGACAATTGCAAGGTGAGAACTCAGGTTGACTTGACAGTTCTCTGGCTCAGACCTTTTGTTTGGGCTTTAAAGGGAGTTTACACCTTAGGAATTCTAAGAGGAGCAAGTCCCTTGGTTGGAGTCCTTCTTCCCAGAAGCCCTTGCATTATCCCATGCCCATTCTCTGGGAGGATAAAAAGAGGCAACATTGAGCCTGGAGAGCATTCTGGACTGGGGAAGGACAAGAGCTGGAGGAGATTCAGAGCCAGGATTCAGGAAGAAGAGGCTGGCTGGAGGCTCCAGAAGCCTCCCAAGAAACCTGCTCATAGAGGAAAAGATTATACAGAAAAGAAACCTCCTCCCAGAGAAGAATTACAACTGAGAGACAATCAGAACCTTATAATCTTGGGGGTCAAGGTTGTTTCTTGCTTTACTTTTATTGGGTTTCCCCTCCCCAATTCATTTTGGGGGAGAATTTTTAAATTGCTTGGAGGGCATTTTGCTGCAGGTCTAGGGAGGATGTCACTTGCCTTTTTCCCCTGCCATTTTCCCCTCAGACTCTGGGTTTCTTTAATGAACCATTAAAATCCCAGAAGCACAAATGCTAAAACCAGAAGTGTCTTTACCCATAGCTTAGAGTGAGCTCTTCATTTCAGTGAGGCATGAATGCAAAGAAATGTGAATTTGTTTCCTGAAGTCTCTCAGCTAATGAGCAGCAATGCTGGGGCAGGCAACCCTGGAGAACTCTTCTACAGCAGCAGTAAAGAATGTGCTGAAAAGTGGGTAAGTCTTTTATCCCCAGTAGACCACATATTGCAACATTATAATGTCTGAACCCAACTTCCAGAACTCTCCTTCTAGTAATTCTTAATGTTAGATGTAACAAATTGGTTTGTTCTGGGCAGCGCGATATTGAGTTTGTTATTCACTGAAACCCCTTAGCAGAAAGGGACCCTGGGTATCATCCAGTCCAAAGCATCTTAAATTGTGGCTTGTAACTCCTCATGGCGTCAGGTAACTGAATGGGTCAGGTAACTGAATATATGGCTTAGGAAAATTAATATTCCACCTGTATTTAAATATGTAAGTAAAAATAAATCCCTCTCCCGTCTGAACATTTTCACTTCCATAAATGATTGAATTATAAATATAGCAAATACATATATATATATATATATATATATATATATATATATATATATATATATATATATATATATATATATATATATATATATATATATATATATATATATATATACATATATATATATACATGTTTACGTGATGTATAAATATATACTTCCATGTCAATTTTTTCTCAGCAGGTAGATAGCATTTTCCTTCAGAAGACCTCCACAATTAAGTGAAATTTCCTGTAAGTGCAAAGAGCTTAGCCATTCCTATTTACTCTTCCACTAATTTTGGTGGAGCCGTATATATTCCCTTGGTTCTGCTCTTGAGTCAGCATGAGTTCCAGTAATTTTCTACATTTTGAAAAATTAACCTGTCATGACTTGTTCAGGCACAATGATATTCCATTATATTCATATTCCACAACTTAATAGCCCCTAGCGCAATGCATGGGGCTCTTCCCAGGTGGCAACTTTGCCACCACAAAATGACTTGATGCAACTATTGTATATATAGATCTTTTTCTTTCTTTAAAAAAAGGCTATCTGGTTTTTGGACAGTCCCATCAAGGGAAGGTTTAGAGATCCTGAAGCCCCTGTCCTCCTGTTTCTGTTACCCAAAAGACGGCTGCAGGTTTGTGCTGCATGTGGTTACCTATTGGCTGCCTTGGTTAGGGAGGGCAGGATTTCCTTTGCAGGAGCCTGGATTGTTCAGGGTTCTTCTGGTCCTATATTCCAATGAAGCAGACTTTACCTGAGGATTTTCTAAATTATCTTGTGTTCGGATTACCAGGTGAGAACTCAGGTTGTTTGGATGGTGACAAGGTGAGAACTCAGGTTGACTTGACAGTTCTCTGGCTCAGACCTTTTGTTTGGGCTTTAAAGGGAGTTTACACCTTAGGAATTCTAAGAGGAGCAAGTCCCTTGGTTGGAGTCCTTCTTCCCAGAAGCCCTTGCATTATCCCATGCCCATTCTCTGGGAGGATAAAAAGAGGCAACATTGAGCCTGGAGAGCATTCTGGACTGGGGAAGGACAAGAGCTGGAGGAGATTCAGAGCCAGGATTCAGGAAGAAGAAGAGGCTGGCTGGAGGCTCCAGAAGCCTCCCAAGAAACCTGCTCATAGAGGAAAAGATTATACAGAAAAGAAACCTCCTCCCAGAGAAGAATTACAAGTGAGAGACGATCAGAACCTTATAATCTTGGGGGTCAAGGTTGTTTCTTGCTTTACTTTTATTGGGTTTCCCCTCCCCAATTCATTTTGGGGGAGAATTTTTAAATTGCTTGGAGGGCATTTTGCTGCAGGTCTAGGGAGGATGTCACTTGCCTTTTTCCCCTGCCATTTTCCCCTCAGACTCTGGGTTTCTTTAATGAACCATTAAAATCCCAGAAGCACAAATGCTAAAACCAGAAGTGTCTTTACCCATAGCTTAGAGTGAGCTCTTCATTTCAGTGAGGCATGAATGCAAAGAAATGTGAATTTGTTTCCTGAAGTCTCTCAGCTAATAAGCAGCAATGCTGGGGCAGACAACCCTGGAGACCTCTTCTACAGCAGCAGTAAAGAATGTGCTGAAAAGTGGGTGAGTCTTTTATCCCCAGTAGACCACATATTGCAACATTATAATGTCTGAACCCAACTTCCAGAACTCTCCTTCTAGTAATTCTTAATGTTAGATGTAACAAATTGGTTTGTTCTGGGCAGCGCGATATTGAGTTTGTTATTCACTAAAACCCCTTAGCAGAAAGGGACCCTGGGTATCATCCAGTCTAAAGCATCTTAAACTGTGGCTTGTAACTCCTCATGGCGTCAGGTAACTGAATGGGTCAGGTAACTGAATATATGGTTTAGGAAAATTAATATTCTACCAGTATTTAATTTTGTAAGTAAAAATAAATCCCTCTCCTGTGTATGAACATTTTCTCTTCCATAAATGATAGACTTATAAATAAAACAAATATATATATATTTATATACATGTTTATATGATGTATAAATATATATGTGTATTTATTTATAGGATATATACATGGGTAAAACATATAACTATGTATTTAAACACATTATTTTATGATTTGCTATCAACAAATACTTGACTTTGATATCAATTTTAGATTCTTTTATACCTTGGTTCATGGAAAAATTCCTTAGCAAAAAGGGCTGTGAGAGGGAAAAGTTCAAGAAGCTTTGATTTAGTCTACCATTCGACTTTATAGATGGAAGTGGTGATCTTGAGAATTTGGGTGGTTTATATATGTTTATGTGATGTATAAATATATACTTCCATATCAATTTTTTCTCAGCAGGTAGATAGCATTTTCCTTCAGAAGTCCTCCACAATTAAGTGAAATTTCCTGTAAGTGCAAAGAGCTTAGCCATTCCTATTTACTCTTCCATTAATTTTGGTGGAGCCGTATATATTCCCTTGGTTCTGCTCTTGAGTCAGCATGAGTTCCAGTAATTTTCTACATTTTGAAAAATTAACCTGTCATGACTTGTTCAGGCACAATGATATTCCATTATATTCATATTCCACAACTTAATAGCCCCTAGCGCAATGGATGGGGCTCTTCCCAGGTGGCAACTTTGCCACCACAAAATGACTTGATGCAACTATTGTATATATAGATCTTTTTCTTTCTTTAAAAAAAGGCTATCTGGTTTTTGGACAGTCCCATCAAGGGAAGGTTTAGAGATCCTGAAGCCCCTGTCCTCCTGTTTCTGTTACCCAAAAGACGGCTGCAGGTTTGTGCTGCATGTGGTTACCTATTGGCTGCCTTGGTTAGGGAGGGCAGGATTTCCTTTGCAGGAGCCTGGATTGTTTAGCGTTCTTCTGGTCCTATATTCCAATGAAGCAGACTTTACCTGAGGATTTTCTAAATTATCTTGTGTTCGGATTACCAGGTGAGAACTCAGGTTGTCTGGATGGTGACAAGGTGAGAATTCAGGTTGTCTGGACAATTGCAAGGTGAGAACTCAGGTTGACTTGACAGTTCTCTGGCTCAGACCCTTTTGTTTGGGCTTTAAAGGGAGTTTACACCTTAGGAATTCTAAGAGGAGCAAGTCCCTTGGTTGGAGTCCTTCTTCCCAGAAGCCCTTGCATTATCCCATGCCCATTCTCTGGGAGGATAAAAAGAGGCAACATTGAGCCTGGAGAGCATTCTGGACTGGGGAAGGACAAAAGCTGGAGGAGATTCAGAGCCAGGATTCAGGAAGAAGAAGAGGCTGGCTGGAGGCTCCAGAAGCCTCCCAAGAAACCTGCTCATAGAGGAAAAGATTATACAGAAAAGAAACCTCCTCCCAGAGAAGAATTACAATTGAGAGACAATCAGAACCTTATAATCTTGGGGGTCAAGGTTGTTTCTTGCTTTACTTTTATTGGGTTTCCCCTCCCCAATTCATTTTGGGGGAGAATTTTTAAATTGCTTGGAGGGCATTTTGCTGCAGGTCTAGGGAGGATGTCACTTGCCTTTTTCCCCTGCCATTTTCCCCTCAGACTCTGGGTTTCTTTAATGAACCATTAAAATCCCAGAAGCACAAATGCTAAAACCAGAAGTGTCTTTACCCATAGCTTAGAGTGAGCTCTTCATTTCAGTGAGGCATGAATGCAAAGAAATGTGAATTTGTTTCCTGAAGTCTCTCAGCTAATGAGCAGCAATGCTGGGGCAGGCAACCCTGGAGACCTCTTCTACAGCAGCAGTAAAGAATGTGCTGAAAAGTGGGTAAGTCTTTTATCCCCAGTAGACCACATATTGCAACATTATAATGTCTGAACCCAACTTCCAAAACTCTCCTTCTAGTAATTCTTAATGTTAGATGTAACAAATTGGTTTGTTCTGTGCAGCGCGATATTGAGTTTGTTATTCACTGAAACCCCTTAGCAGAAAGGGACCCTGGGTATCATCCAGTCCAAAGCATCTTAAACTGTGGTTTGTAACTCCTCACGGCGTCAGGTAACTGAATGCGTCAGGTAACTGAATATATGGCTTAGGAAAATTAATATTCCACCTGTATTTAAATATGTAAGTAAAAATAAATCCCTCTCCCGTCTGAACATTTTCTCTTCCATAAATGATAGAATTATATATATAGCAAATATATCTATATATCTATATATCTATATATATATATGTATATATATATATATATACATGTTTATGTGATGTATAAATATATACTTCCATGTCAATTTTTTCTCAGCATGTAGATAGCATTTTCCTTCAGAAGACCTCCACAATTAAGTGAAATTTCCTGTAAGTGCAAAGAACTTATCCGTTCCTATTTACTCTTCCACTAATTTTGGTGGAGCCGTATATATTCCCTTGGTTCTGCTCTTGAGTCAGCATGAGTTCCAGTAATTTTCCACATTTAAAAAAATTAACCTCTCATGACTTGTTCAGGCACAATGATATTCCATTATATTCATATTCCACAACATAATAACCCCTGGCCCAATGGATGGGGCTCTTCCCAGGTGGCACCTTTGCCACCACAAAATGACTTGCTGCAACTATTGTTGTATATATAGACTTTTTTCTTTCTTTAAAAAAAAGTCTATCTAGTGTTTGTACAGTCCCATCAATGTAAGGGTTAGAGATCCTGGAAAAAAGTAAAGCTACATACAAATAAGTGAATCTGTTCTAAAATCCAAGTACCTCTGTTGACATAAGTGTCCCCCTGTGTAAATAATTGTACATCAGGAGAAATAACTGTACCTCTGTGTAAATAACAGTACCTCTGTGAAAATAAAAGTACCTCTGCACAAATACTTGCACCTCTGTGTAAATAAGTGCACCTCTGTGCAAATAATTATACCTGTATGGTTATAACTACATCTTTGTAAAGATGGGTACCACTTTACAAAAAACTACCTCTTTGCTGATAATTATACCTGCATGGAAATAGTGATTTTTGTGCAAAAAGTATGCCTCTGAGCAAACAAGAGTATCTCTCTCCAAATAATTGTACCTCTATGCCAATAAGTACCTCTGTGGAAATAAGGTTACATGTTTTGAAATGATTGTACACTTGTACAAAGTACCACTGTGCAAACACTTATATATGTATGTAAAGAACTACCTCTGTGGACATAAATTTAGTTCTGCACAAATAAGTGTACCTCTGTGGAAAAACGTGTTCCGTTGTAAAAGTAACTCTGCCTCTATGGAAATAACTACCTCTGTGCAAATAATTACCTCTGTTCAGATAATTTTACCTGTAAGGAATTAATGATCCCTGTGCTAAAAAGTGTTCCTTGTTGCAAATAAGTGTACCTCTGTGCAAATAAGTGTCCTTCTCTGCATATAAGTGTACCTATCTCCAAATAAGGGTATCTCCCTACAAATAAGGGCATCTTGCTCCAATTAGGGGCATCTCCCTGCAAATAAGGGCATCTCCCTCCAATTAAGGGCATCTCCCTGAAAATAAGGGCATCTCCTTGCATGGAAGTGTACCTCTATGTAACAAAGTGTACCTCTGTACAAATTCCTATAGCTGTATGGAAATAACTGCCTCTGTGCAAGTAAGTATATTCCTGTGAAAATAAGTGTACATCTTTGCAAATATTTACCTCTGTGTAGATGATTATACCTGCATGGAAATAACGATCCCTCTGCAAAAAATCGTTCCACTTTGCGAATAAGTGTACCTCTGTTTAAATATGTGTACCCCTCTGTATATAGTTGTACCTATCTCCAAATAAGGGTATCTCCCTGCAAATAAGGGCATCTCCCTACAATTAGGGGCATCTCCCTGCAAATAAGGGCATCTCCCTCCAATTAAGGGCATCTACCTGAAAATAAGGGCATCTCCCTGCATGGAAGTGTACCTCTGTGTTACAAAGTGTACCTCGGCAAATTACTATACCTGTATGGACATAACTGCCTCTGTGTAAGTAAGTATATTCCTGTGGAAATAAGTGTACATCTTTGCAAATATTTACCTCTGTGTAGATAATTATACCTGCATGGAAATAACGATCCCTTTTCAAAAAATCGTTCCACTTTGCAAATAAGTGTACCTCTGTGTAAATATGTGTACCCCTCTGTATATAATTGTACCTATCTGCAAATAAGTTTATCTCCCTGCAAATAAGTATATCTCCTTTCAAATAAGTGCATCTCCCTGCAAATAAGGGCTTCTCCCTGCAAATAAGGGCTTCTCCCTGCAAATAAGGGCATGTCTGTGCAAATAAGGATACCTCTGTTCAAAAAGGGTACCTGTGTTCAAATTATTTCCACTGTGTAACACCTGTGGAAAAAAGTAATGCTCTGAACAACTAAATGTATCTGTGCTAAAATACATATAATACAGTTTAATAACTCTACCTCTGTATAAATAACAGTACCTCTGTGCAAATATTTGCCCATCTGTGTAAATAAGTGCACTTCTGTGCCAATAATTATACCTGTATGGATATAACTACTTCTCTGTAAAGTTTTGTACCTCTTTCCAAATAAATATCTCTGTGCAGACAACTATACCTGAATGGAAATAAGGTCTCTGGGCAAAAAGTATACCTCTGTGCAAATAAGTTTATCTCTCAGCAAATAAGTGTACCTCTGTGGAAAAAAACAACCAAAAAAAAAAAAAAAAAACCCCACAACAACGAAAAAAAAAAAAACTACATCTGTGCAAATAAGGTTACCTCTGTTGCAATAAATGTTCACTTGTACAAATTACCACTCTGCAAACAATTACACATATATGTAAAGAACTACCTATGTGGACATAAATTTTGTTCTGTACAAATAAGTGTACCTCTGTGGAAAAAAGTGTTCCTCTTTTAAGGTAACTTTTCCTCTATGGAAATAACTACCTCTGTGCAAATAATTACCTCTGTTCAGATAATTTTACCTGTAAGGAATTAATGATCCCTCTGCTAAAAAGTGTTCCTTGTTTAAAATAAGTGTAGCTGTGTGAAAATAAGTGTCCTTCTCTGCATATAAGTGTACCTATCTCCAAATAAGGGTATCTCCCTACAAATAAGCGCATCTTGCTCCAATTAGGGGCATCTCCCTGCAAATAAGGGCATCTCCCTGCATGGAAGTGTACCTCTGTGTTACAAAGTGTACCTATGGGCAAATTACTATACCTGTATGGAAATAACTGCTTCTGTGCAAGTAAGTATATTCCTGTGGAAATAAGTGTACATCTTTGTAAATATTTACATCTGTGTAGATAATTAAACCTGCATGGAATTAACGATCCCTTTGCAAAAAATTGTTCCACTTTGCAAATAAGTGTACCTCTGTGGAAAAACGTGTTCTTCTGTTAAAGTAACTCTGCCTCTATGGAAATAACTACCTGTGTGCAAACAATTACCTCTGTTCAGATAATTTTACCTGTAAGGAATTAATGATCCCTCTGCTAAAAAGTGTTCCTTGTTGCGAATAAGTGTACCTCTGTGCAAATAAGTGTCCTTCTGTGCATATAAGTGTGCCTATCTCCAAATAAGGGTATCTCCCTACAAATAAGGGCATCTCCCTGCAAGTAAGTGTACCTCTATGTAACAAAGTTTACCTCTGTGCAAAATACCATACCTGTATGGAACTAACTGCCTCTGTGCAAGTAAGTATATTCCTGTGAAAATAAGTGTACATCTTTGCAAATATTAACTCTGTGTAGATAATTATACCTGCATGTAAATAACGATCCTTTTGCAAAAAATCATTCCACTTTGCAAATAAGTGTACCTCTGTGTAAATATGTGTACCCCTCTGTATATAATTGTACCTATCTGCATATAAGTTTTTCTCCCTGCAAATAAGTATATCTCCCTGCAAATACGTGCATCTCCCTGCAAATAAGGGCTTCTCCCTGCAAATAAGGGAATGTCTCTGCAAATAAGGGTACCTGTGTTCAAAAAGGGTACCTGTGTTCAAATTATTTCCACTGTGTAACACCTGTGGAAAAAATTATAGCTCTGAACAAATAAATGTATCTGCTCAAATACATATACTTCTGTGTAATAACTGTACCTCTGTATAAATAACAGTACCTCTGTGCAAATACTTGCCCATCTGTGTATATAAGTGCACTTCTATGCCAATAATTATACCTGTATGGATATAACTACATCTCTCTAAAGTTTTGTACCTTTTTCCAAATAAATATCTCTGTACAGATAATTATACCTGAATGGAAATAACGTCTCTGGGCAAAAAGTATACCTCTGTACAGATAAGTTTATCTCTCGGCAAATAAGTGTACCTCTGTGCAAAAAAACAACCAAAAAAAAAAAAAAAACCCAAAACAACGAAAAAAAAAAAACTACATCTGTGCAAATAAGGTTACCTCTGTTGAAATAAATGTTCACTTGTACAAATTACCACTCTGCAAACAATTACATATGTATGTAAAGAACTACCTATGTGGACATAAATTTAGTTCTGTACAAATAAGTGTACCTCTGAAGAAAAATGTGTTCCTCTGTTAAAGTAACTCTGCCTCTATGGAAATAATTACATCTGTTCAGATAAATTTACTTGTAAGGAATTCATGATCCCTCTCCTAAAAAGTGTTCCTTGTTGCAAATAAGTGTACCTCTGTGCAAATAACTGTCCTCTGCATATAAGTGTGCCTATCTCCAAATAAGGGTATCTCCCTACAAATAAGGGCATCTCCCTCTAATTAGGGGCACCTCCCTGCAAATAAGGGCATCTCCCTGCATGGAAGTGTACCTCTGTGTTACATAGTGTACCCCTCTGTATATAATTGTACCTATCTGCATATAAGTTTTTCTCCCTGCAAATAAGTGCATCTCCCTGTAAATAAGTTTATCTCCCTGCAAATAAGGGCATGTCTCTGCAAATAAGGGTACCTCTGTTCAAAAAGGGTACCTGTGTTCAAATTATTTCCACTGTGTAACATGTGTGGAAAAAAGTATAGCTCTGAACAAATAAATGCATCTGTGCTAAAATACATATACTTCTGTGTAATAACTGTACCTCTGTGTAAATAACAGTACCTCTGTGCAAATACTTGCACCTCTGTGTAAATAAGTGCAACTCTGTGCCAATAATTATACCTGTATGGATATAACTACTTCTGTGTAAAGATTTGTACCACTTTCCAAATAAATATCTCTGTGCAGATAATTATACGTAAATGGAAATAACATCTCTGAGCAAAAAGTATACCTTTGTGCAAATAAGTTTATCTCTCAGCAAATAAGTGTACTCTGAGAAAAAAACAACCAAAAAAAAAAAACCCAAAACAACGAAAAAAAAAAACTACATCTGTGCAAATAAGGTTACCTCTATTGAAATAAAAGTACACTTGTACAAACTACCACTCTGCAAACAATTACATATGTATGTAAAGAACTACCTCTGTGGACATAAATTTAGTTCTGTACAAATAAGTGTACCTCTGTGGAAAAACGTGTTCCTCTGTTAAAGTAACTCTGCCTCTATGGAAATAACTACCTCTGTGCAAATAATTACCTCTGTTCAGATAATTTTACCTGTAAGGAATTCATGATCCCTTTCCTAAAAAGTGTCCCTTGTTGCAAATAAGTGCACCTCTGTGCAAATAAGTGTCCTTCTCTGCATATAAGTGTACCTATCTCCAAATAAGGGTATCTCCCTACAAATAAGGGCATCTTGCTCCAATTAGGGGCATCTCCCTGCAAATAAGGGCATCTCCCTCCAATTAAGGGCATCTCCCTGAAAATAAGGGCATCTCCTTGCATGGAAGTGTACCTCTGTGTTACAAAGTGTACCTCTGGGCAAATTACTATACCTGTATGGAAATAACTGCTTCTGTGTAAGTAAGTATATTCCTGTGGAAATAAGTGTACATCTTTGCAAATATTTACATCTGTGTAGTTAATTATACCTGCATGGAAATAACGATCCCTTTGCAAAAAAATCGTTCCACTTTGCAAATAAATGTACCTCTGTGTAAATATGTGTACCCCTCTGTATATAACCGTACCTATCTGCAAATAAGTTTATCTCCATGTAAATAAGGATATCTCCCTGCAAATAAGTTCATCTCCCTGCAAATAAGGGCATGTCTCTGCAAATAAGGGTACCTCTGTTCAAAAAGGGTACCTGTGTTCAAATTATTTCCACTGTATAACATCTGTGGAAAAAAGTATAACTCCGAACAAATAAATGTATCTGTGCTAAAATACATATAATTCTTTGTAATAACTGTACCTCTGTGTAAATAACAGTACCTCTGTGCAAATACTCGCCCATCTGTGTAAATAAGTGCACCTCTGTGCCAATAATTATACCCGTATGGATCTAACTAGTTCTGTGTAAAGATTTGTACCTTTTTCCAAATAAATATCAATGTGCAGATAATTATACCTGAATGGAAATAACGTCTCTGGGTAAAAAGTATAACTCTGTGCAAATAAGTTTATCTCTCGGCAAATAAGTGTACCTCTGTGCAAAAAAACAACCAAAAAAAGCCAAAAAAAAAAAAAAAAAACAAAACTACATCCGTGCAAATAAGGTTACCTCTGTTGAAATAAATGTTCACTTGTACAAATTACCACTATGCAAACAATTACATATGTATGTAAAGAACTATCTTTGTGGATATAAATTTCGTTCTGTACAAATAAATGTACCTCTGCGGAAAAACGTGTTCCTCTGTTAAAGTAACTCTGCCTCTATGGAAATAACTACCTCTGTGCAAATAATTACCTCTGTTCAAATAATTTTACCTCTAAGGAATTCATGAAACCCTTTCCTAAAAATGTTCCTTGTTGCAAATAAGTGTACCTCTGTGCAAATAAGTGTACCTATCTCCAAATAAGGGTATCACCCTACAGATTAGGGCATCTCCCTCCAATTAGGGGCATCTCTCTACAAATAAGGGCATCTCCCTCCCATTAAGGGCATCTCCCTCCAATTAAGGGCATCTCCTTGAAAATAAGGGCATCTCCCTGCATGGAAGTGTACTTCTGTGTTACAAAGTGTACCTCTGGCCAAATTACTATACCTGTATGGAAATAACTGCTTCTGTCCAAGTAAGTATATTCCTGTGGAAATAAGTGTAAATCTTTGCAAATATTTCCATCTGTGTAGATAATTATACCTGCATGGAAATAACGATCCCTTTGCAAAAAATCGTTCCACTTTGCAAATAAGTGTACCTCTGTGTAAATATGTGTACCCCTCTGTATATAATTGTACCTATCTGCAAATAAGTTTATCTCCCTGCAAATAAGGATATCTCCCTGCAAATATGTTCATCTCCCAGTAAATAAGGGCATGTCTCTGCAAATAAGGGTACCTCTGTTCAAAAAGGGCACCTGTGTTCAAATTATTTCCACTGTGTAACATCTGTGGAAAAAAGTATAACTCTGAACAAATAAATGTATCTGTGCTAAAATACATATACTTCTGTGTAATAACTGTACCTCTGTGTAAATAACAGTACCTCTGTGCAAATACTTGCACCTCTGTGTAAATAAGTGCACCTCTGTGCCAATTATTATACCTGTATGGATATAACTTCTTCTTTGTAAAGATTTGTACCTCTTTCCAAATAAATATCTCTGTGCAGATAATTATACCTGAATGGAAATAACGTCTCTGAACAAAAAGTATACCTCTGTGCAAATAAGTTTATGTCTCGGCAAATAAGTGTACCTATGTGCAAAAACACAACAAAAAAAGCCAAAAAAAAAATACATCCGTGCAAATAAGGTTACTTGTGTTGAAATAAATGTATACTTGTACAAATTACCACTCTTCAAACAATTACATATGTATGTAAAGAACTACCTCTGTGGACATAAATTTAGTTCTATGCAAATAAGTGTACCTGTCCGGAAAAACGTGTTCCTCTGTTAAAGCAACTCTGCCTCTATGGAAATAGCTACCTGTGTGCAAAAAATTACCTCTGTTGAGATAATTTTACCTGTAAGGAATTCATGATCCCTCTGCTAAAAAGTGTTCCTTGTTGCGAATAAGTGTACCTCTGTGCAAATAAGTGTCCTTCTGTGCATATAAGTGTGCCTATCTCCAAATAAGGGTATCTCCCTACAAATAAGGGCATCTCCCTGCAAATAAGGGCATCTCCCTCCAATTAAGGCCATCTCCCTGAAAATAAGGCATCTCCCTGCAAGTAAGTGTACCTCTATGTAACAAAGTGTACCTCTGTGCAAATTACTATACCTGTATGGAAATAACTGCCTCTGTGGAAGTAAGTATATTCCTGTGAAAATAAGTGTACATCTTTATAAATATTTACCTCTGTGTAGATAATTATACCTGCATGGAAATAACGATCCCTTTGCAAAAAATCTTTCCACTTTGCAAATAAGTGTACCTCTGTGTAAATATGTGTACCCCTCTGTATATAATTGTTCCTATCTGCATATAAGTTTTTCTCCCTGCAAATAAGTATATCTCCCTGCAAATAAGTGCGTCTCCCTGTAAATAAGGGCTTCTCCCTGCAAATAAGGGCATGTCTGTGCAAATAAGGGTACCTCTGTTCAAAAAGGGTACCTGTGTTCAAATTATTTCCACTGTGTAACATTTGTGGAAAAAAGTATAACTCTGAACAAATAAATGTATCTGTCCTAAAATACATATAATTCTGTGTAATAACTGTACCTCTGTGTAAATAACAGTACGTCTGTGCAAATACTTGCCCATCTGTGTAAATGAGTGCACTTCTGTGCCAATAATTATACCTGTATGGATATAACTACTTCTGTGTAAAGATTTGTACCTCTTTACAAATAAATATCAATGTGCAGACAATTATACCTGAATGGAAATAACGTCTCTGAACAAAAAGTATACCTCTGTACAAATAAGTTTATCTCTCGGTAAATAAGTGTACCTCTGTGCAAAAAAACAACTAAACCCCCCCCCCAAAAAAAAAACTACATCTTTGCAAATAAGGTTACCTCTATTGAAATAAAAGTACACTTGTACAAACTACCACTCTGTAAACAATTACATATGTATGTAAAGAACTACCTCTGTGGACATAAATTTAGTTCTGCGCAAAGAAGTGTACCTCTGCGGAAAAACGTGTTCCTCTGTGAAAGTAACTCTGCCTCCATGGAAATAACTACCTCTGTGCAAATAATTACCTCTGTTCAGATAATTTTACCTGTAAGGAATTCATGATCCCTCTCCTAAAAAGTGTTCCTTGTTGCGAATAAGTGTACCTCTGTGCAAATAACTGTCCTTCTCTGCATATAAGTGTGCCTATCTCCAAATAAGGGTATCTCCCTACAAATAAGGGCATTTCCCTCCAATTCGGGGCATCTCCCTGCAAATAAGGGCATCTCCCTGCATGGAAGTGTACCTCTGTGTTACATAGTGTACCCCTCTGTATATAATTGTACCTATCTGCAAATAAGTTTATCTCCCTGCAAATAAGGATATCTCCCTGCAAATAAGTTCATCTCCCTGCAAATAAGGGCATGTCTCTGCAAATAAGGGTACCTCTGTTCAAAAAGGGTACCTGTGTTCAAATTATTTCCACTGTGTAACATGTGTGGAAAAAAATATAGCTCTGAACAAATAAATGTATCTGTGCTAAAATACATATACTTCTGTGTAATAACTGTACCTCTGTGTAAATAACAGTACCTCTGTGCAAATACTTGCAGCTCTGTGTAAATAAGTGCACCTCTGTTTCAATAATTATACCTGTCCAAATAAATATCTCTGTGCAGATAATTATCTGAATGGAAATAATGTCTCTGGGCAAAAAGTATACCTCTGTGCAAATAAGTTTATCTCTTGGCAAATAAGTGTACCTCTGTGCAAAAAAACAACCAAAAAAAAAAAAAAAACCCAAAACAACGAAAAAAAAAAAGAAACTACATCTGTGCAAATAAGGTTACCTCTGTTGAAATAAATGTTCACTTGTACAAATTACCACTATGCAAACAATTACATATGTATGTAAAGAACTATCTTTGTGGATATAAATTTCGTTCTGTACAAATAAATGTACCTCTGCGGAAAAACGTGTTCCTCTGTTAAAGTAACTCTGCCTCTATGAAAATAACTACCTCTGTGCAAATAATTACCTCTGTTCAAATAATTTTTCCTCCAAGGAATTCATGAAACCCTTTCCTAAAAAGTGTTCCTTGTTGCAAATAAGTGTACCTCTGTGCAAATAAGTGTACCTATCTCCAAATAAGGGTATCTCCCTACAGATTAGGACATCTCCCTCCAATTAGGGGCATCTCTCTGCAAATAAGGGCATCTCCCTCCCATTAAGGGCATCTCCCTCCAATTAAGGGCATCTTGAAAATAAGGGCATCTCCCTGCATGGAAGTGTACTTCTGTGTTACAAAGTGTACCTCTGGCCAAATTACTATACCTGTATGGAAATAACTGCTTCTGTGCAAGTAAGTATATTCCTGTGGAAATAAGTGTACATCTTTGCAAATATTTACATCTGTGTAGATAATTATACCTGCATGGAAATATCGATCCCTTTGCAAAAAATCGTTCCACTTTGCAAATAAGTGTACCTCTGTGTTACATAGTGTACCCCTCTGTATATAATTGTACCTATCTGCAAATAAGTTTATCTCCCTGCAAATAAGGATATCTCCCTGCAAATATGTTCATCTCCCAGTAAATAAGGGCATGTCTCTGCAAATAAGGGTACCTCTGTTCAAAAAGGGTACCTGTGTTCAAATTATTTCCACTGTGTAACATCTGTGGAAAAAAGTATAACTCTGAACAAATAAATGTATCTGTGCTAAAATACATATACTTCTGTGTAATAACTGTACCTCTGTGTAAATAACAGTACCTCTGTGCAAATACTTGCACCTCTGTGTAAATAAGTGCACCTCTGTGCCAATTATTATACCTGAATGGATATAACTTCTTCTTTGTAAAGATTTGTACCTCTTTCCAAATAAATATCTCTGTGCAGATAATTATACCTGAATGGAAATAACGTCTCTGAACAAAAAGTATACCTCTGTGCAAATAAGTTTATCTCTCGGCAAATAAGTGTACCTATGTGCAAAACCACAACAAAAAAAGCCAAAAAAAAAAAAAATACATCCGTGCAAATAAGGTTACTTGTGTTGAAATAAATGTATACTTGTACAAATTACCACTCTTCAAACAATTACATATGTATGTAAAGAACTACCTCTGTGGACATAAATTTAGTTCTATGCAAATAAGTGTACCTGTCCGGAAAAACGTGTTCCTCTGTTAAAGCAACTCTGCCTCTATGGAAATAGCTACCTGTGTGCAAAAAATTACCTCTGTTGAGATAATTTTACCTGTAAGGAATTCATGATCCCTCTGCTAAAAAGTGTTCCTTGTTGCGAATAAGTGTACCTCTGTGCAAATAAGTGTCCTTCTGTGCATATAAGTGTGCCTATCTCCAAATAAGGGTATCTCCCTACAAATAAGGGCATCTCCCTGCAAATAAGGGCATCTCCCTCCAATTAAGGCCATCTCCCTGAAAATAAGGCATCTCCCTGCAAGTAAGTGTACCTCTATGTAACAAAGTGTACCTCTGTGCAAATTACTATACCTGTATGGAAATAACTGCCTCTGTGGAAGTAAGTATATTCCTGTGAAAATAAGTGTACATCTTTATAAATATTTACCTCTGTGTAGATAATTATACCTGCATGGAAATAACGATCCCTTTGCAAAAAATCTTTCCACTTTGCAAATAAGTGTACCTCTGTGTAAATATGTGTACCCCTCTGTATATAATTGTTCCTATCTGCATATAAGTTTTTCTCCCTGCAAATAAGTATATCTCCCTGCAAATAAGTATATCTCCCTGCAAATAAGTGCATCTCCCTGTAAATAAGGGCTTCTCCCTGCAAATAAGGGCATGTCTGTGCAAATAAGGGTACCTCTGTTCAAAAAGGGTACCTGTGTTCAAATTATTTCCACTGTGTAACATTTGTGGAAAAAAGTATAACTCTGAACAAATAAATGTATCTGTCCTAAAATACATATAATTCTGTGTAATAACTGTACCTCTGTGTAAATAACAGTACGTCTGTGCAAATACTTGCCCATCTGTGTAAATGAGTGCACTTCTGTGCCAATAATTATACCTGTATGGATATAACTACTTCTGTGTAAAGATTTGTACCTCTTTACAAATAAATATCAATGTGCAGACAATTATACCTGAATGGAAATAACGTCTCTGAACAAAAAGTATACCTCTGTACAAATAAGTTTATCTCTCGGTAAATAAGTGTACCTCTGTGCAAAAAAAACAACTAAACCCCCCCCCCCAAAAAAAAAAAACTACATCTTTGCAAATAAGGTTACCTCTATTGAAATAAAAGTACACTTGTACAAACTACCACTCTGCAAACAATTACATATGTATGTAAAGAACTACCTCTGTGGACATAAATTTAGTTCTGCGCAAAGAAGTGTACCTCTGCGGAAAAACGTGTTCCTCTGTGAAAGTAACTCTGCCTCCATGGAAATAACTACCTCTGTGCAAATAATTACCTCTGTTCAGATAATTTTACCTGTAAGGAATTCATGATCCCTCTCCTAAAAAGTGTTCCTTGTTGCGAATAAGTGTACCTCTGTGCAAATAACTGTCCTTCTCTGCACATAAGTGTGCCTGTCTCCAAATAAGGGTATCTCCCTACAAATAAGGGCATTTCCCCCCAATTCGGGGCATCTCCCTGCAAATAAGGGCATCTCCCTGCATGGAAGTGTACCTCTGTGTTACATAGTGTACCCCTCTGTATATAATTGTACCTATCTGCAAATAAGTTTATCTCCCTGCAAATAAGGATATCTCCCTGCAAATAAGTTCATCTCCCTGCAAATAAGGGCATGTCTCTGCAAATAAGGGTACCTCTGTTCAAAAAGGGTACCTGTGTTCAAATTATTTCCACTGTGTAACATGTGTGGAAAAAAGTATAGCTCTGAACAAATAAATGTATCTGTGCTAAAATACATATACTTCTGTGTAATAACTGTACCACTATGTAAATAACAGTACCTCTGTGCAAATACTTGCAACTCTGTGTAAATAAGTGCACCTCTGTGCCAATAATTATACCTGTATGGATATAACTATTTCTGTGTAAAGATTTGTACCACTTTCCAAATACCTTGGGTCATGGCAAATTTCCTCAATAAAAAAGGGTTGTGAGAGGGAAAAGTTTAAGAAGCTCTGAATTTAGTCTACCATTGTATTTTACACATGGAAGTTGCATTCTTGAGAAAATGGGTGGTTTAGGGTTAGTAGTTAAGGTCCATTTTCTTTGCACAGAGGTAGTTATTTGCATAGAGGTACACTTATTTGCTGAGAGATACATTTTTTTTTTTTTTTTGCACAGAGGTAGTTATTTCCTAGCAGGTATAATTATCTGCACAGAAGTAATTATTTGCACAGAGGTACACATCTTTACACGGAGGTAGTTATTTCCACACAGGTATAATTATTTGCACAGGGTTACACTTATGCACATAGAGGTACACTTATTCGTGCACAAAGGTACACTTATTTGAACAGAGGTACACTTATTTACACAGATGTACAAGTATTTGCACACAGGTATACTTATTTACACACAGGTACATGTATTTGCACAAAGGTGTCCAAACACAACATTAACCCTAATTCCTAACCCTAAACTGACAAAATGAGCTGCTGTTACTATTGTTGTCTATATAAGTCTTTTGCTTTCTTTAAAAAAAAAATCTCTCTGGTGTTTGGACACTCCCATCAAGGGAAGGCTGAGAGATCCCAAAGGTCCTGTCCTCCTGCTTCTGTTTCCCAAAGGACTGCTGCAGGTTTGTGCTGGATGTGGTCACCTACTGCCTGCCTTGGTTGGGGTGGGCGGCATTTCTGTTGTGGGGGTCTGGTTTGTTCAGGATTGTTCTGGTCCCCTCATTCCCTTGAAGCAGACTTTCCCAGGGGATTTTCTAAATTATTGTGGGGGTCATTGTTTTTTCACTCTTTTATTGTGTTTCCCTTCCCCAATTCATTTTGGGAGAGAATTTTTACATTGCTTGGAGGGAATTTGGCTGCAGGTGTTGGGAGGGGGTCACCTGTCCTTTTCCCCTGCCATTTCCCCCTCAGACCCTGGGTTTGTTGAAAAAACCATTAAAAATCCCAGAAGCTGGAGTGCTAAAACCAGAAATGTCTTTACCAGTAGCCGAGGGAGCCCTTCCTTTCAGTGAGGACATTACTGCAAAGAAACCTGGATTTGATTCCTGAGGTCTCACAGCTAATTAGCAGCAGTGCTGTGGCAGCCAACCTTGTAGAACTCTTCTATTCCAGCAGTAAACAATTAGCTGAAAAGTTGATAAATCTTTTATCCTCAGTAGACCACATATGGCATCTTCATAATGTCTGAACCCAACTTCCAACTCTCTCCTTCTAGAAATTCTTAATGTTGGTTGTAACAACTTGGTTTGCTGTGTGCATCCTTATAGTGAGTTTGCAGGTCAATGAAATCCCCTAGCAGAAAGGGACCCTGGGTGTCACCTAGTCCAAAGCTGCTTAAACTGCAGGTTGTAACCCCTAATGGGTTCAGGGATGTGAATATAGTGGTCATGAAAATTAATATTGCACCAGTATTTAAGTTTTTGGATAAAAAGAAATCCATCTCTTGTGTAGGAACATTTTCTTTGCCATAAATGATAAAATTGTGAATATAGCAAATATGTATGTGTATATACATATATACACATTGATGTAATGTATAAATATATATTTAGTTCTAAGATATATATATATATATATATATATATATGACAAAAATATATACATAAGTTTTTAAATACATTTTATGATTTACTGTCAGGCAATCCTTGATATGGATATCTATTTTAAACCTTGGGTCATGGAAAAATTCCTCAGGGAAAAGGAAAAGTTTAAGAAGCTTTGATTTAGTCTACCATTCTCTTTTATAGATGGCTATTGTAATCTTGGGAAATTGGGTGCTTTTCCCAAAGCCTTTTATGGGGTTAGTGGTATGACTGGCTTTGGAGGAAAAAACCTTTCACTTCCCATTCCAGTCTCCAGTTCCATTTTCAGTATAATGTTGAAGTTACAACATTTAAAAAAGATTATTTCCTTGCATTTTCAAGTTGCAATTGTCTCCTCCTGTCCCTTCCAAACCCACATTTGGAAGTGTCAACATTTGTTAAATATATGTGAAACTATACATAACATACTTGCTTGTATCAATTTTCGGTGGATAGTATTTTCCTTGAGAAGACCTTCACAATTAATTGAAATTTCCTTTAACTGGGAATAACTAAGCCATTCTTGTTCACTCTTCCACTAATGGTGCTACACCTGTATATATTCCCTTGGTTCTGCTCTTCAGTCAGCATGAGTTACTGTAAGTTTTCCACCTTTTAAAAAATCATCTTGTTCATTATTTCTTCAGGCACAATGATATTCCATTACATTCATATTGCACCATTTCATCACCCCTAGCCCAGTGGATTGGGATCCCTTCAGTTGGCAGCTCTTTGCCAGCACAAAATGAGTTGTTGTTACTATTGTTGTATATATAGGGCTTTTTGTTTCTTTAAAAAAAAAAATATCTCTGTGGTTTGGACACTCCCTTCCAGGGTTGGCTGAGAGCTCCTGAATGCCCCTCCCCCTGTTTGTGTTGCCCCAGGGCCTCTTCTGGGCTTGTGCAGGATGTGGTCAACTATTGGATGCCTTGGTCAGGGAGGGCGGGACTTCTGGTGTGGGAGTCTGGATTGTTCTGGAACTTTCTGGCACCTCAGTGTAAGGAAGCAGACTTTCTGTGAGGGCCTTTTCATTCTATTGAGGGGCAATGTTGTTTCTGTCTTCACTTTTATCTGGTTTTCCTCTCCACAAGTTACTTTGAGAGAGAATTTTGAAATTGTTGTGGGGAAATTTGCCTCAGGTGCTGGGAGAGTGTGGGCTGCCTTCCCCCCCCCCTTTCTCCCTCAGGTTCTGGCTTTATTGAATGAACCATTAAAACCAGAGGGCTTTCTAAATGGTCTTGGGGGGTGCAATGTTGTTTCTGTCTTCACTTTTATCTGGTTTTCCTCTCCCCAAGTCATTTTGAGAGAAAATTTTTAAATTGGTTTGAGGGAATTTTCCTGCAGGTCTTGGGAAGGTGTCACCTGCCTTTTTCCCCAAAAAATTCAGATTCTGGGTTTATTGAATGAACCATTAAAATCCCAGAAGCTCAAATGCTAAAAGCAGAAGTGTCTTTACCAATAGTGTATGGGGAGCCCTTCATTTCAGTGAGGACATTACTGCAAAGAAACGTGAGCAGTGCTGTGGCAGGGAATCCTGGAGAACTCTTCTACAGCAGCAGTAAAGAATTTCCTGAAAAGGGGGTAAGGCTTTTCAAACCCCAGTAGACCAAATAATGCAACTTGTGAGGACTGAACCCAACTTCCAACCCTGTCCTTGCAGAAATGCTTAATGTTGGCTGTAACACCTTGGTTTGTTTCTGTGCATCATTACATTGAGTTTGCAAGTCACTGAAACCACCCTCAGCAGAAAGGGACTCGGGGTATCACCTAGTCAAAAGCTTCTTAAACTGTGAGTTGTAACCCCAATGAGGTCAGGTAACTGAATAGACGGGATTCCTCCAGTATTTAATTCTGTACGTAAAAAAAAAAATCCTTCTCATGTGTATGAACATGTCCCTTTTCATAAATGATAAAATCATATATATACACACACACATATATATGTGATGTATAGGTCTTTTTCTTTCTTTTAAAAAATGTCTTTGGGGTTTGGACAATGCCATCCAGGATAGGCTGAAAACTCCTGAAATCCCATGTCCTCCTGCTTTTTTTTTTACGCTAAGGCCTGGTGTGGGTT
Source organism: Sminthopsis crassicaudata (assembly GCF_048593235.1). NCBI lineage: Eukaryota > Metazoa > Chordata > Mammalia > Dasyuromorphia > Dasyuridae > Sminthopsis > Sminthopsis crassicaudata. The sequence goes on along the minus strand of NC_133621.1, from coordinate 307,569,266 downwards.
TGTGCTGGATCTGCTCAAGTATTGGACCCCTTGTTCAGGGAAGGCAGAAGTTGTGGTGTAGGATTCTGGATTGTTCTGGTCCCTCATTCCCATGAAGCAGATTTTACCTGAGGGCTTTCTAAATTGTCTTGGGGGACAATGTTGTTTCACTCTTCCCTTTTTGGGGCTTTCCTATGTCCAATTCATTTTGAGAAAGAGTTTTTAAATTGCTTGGAGGAAAAGTTGCTGCAAGTCGGTTGATGGTGCAAATAATTATACATGTATGTAAATAACAACAGGCGTGGAAAGATATATATCTTATCTTATCTTATATTATCTTATCTATCTATCTATCTATCTATCTATCTATCTATCTATCTATCTATATCTGTACCAATAAGTGTAGCTCTGCGGAAATACATGTACCTGTGTGGAAGTCACTGTATTTCTGTGGGAATAACTCTACCTCTATGCAAATAACTGCCTCTGTGCAAATAAGTGTACCACTGTGGAAATAAGTGTACCTTTGTGCAACTAACTATGTCTGTGCAGAGAATTATACCTGAATAGAAGTAATGAACTTTGTGCAAAGAAGTGTATCTCTTTGCAAATAATGGTTCTATGTACAAATAACTACCTCTGTGCAAATAAGGTACCTCTGTTCCAATACATGTACCCATATACAAATAACTACCACTAGACAAATAATTATACATGTATGGAAATAAGTATACCTCTGTGCAAATAATTGTACCTCAGGACAAACAACTGTACCTCCCTGCAATTAACAGTACCTTGGTACAGATCAGTGTTCCTCTCTGGCAAGAGTTGTACCTCTTTGCAAATAAATGTCCCTCTGTGAAAATACGTGTACCTCTGTGCAAATGGTAGTACCACTTTGCAAATGAATGTCCCTCTGTGTCAATACTTATACCTCTGTGCAAATAGCTACCTATGTTCAAAAAATTGTTACTGTATGACAATAACTCCTTTTGTGCAAATAAGTGTACGTCTGTGTAAAAAAGTGTACCTCTGTGCAGATAACTATACCTCTATGGAAAAACTACCTCTGTGCAAATAAGTGTACGTCTGTGTAAATAAGTGTGCTTCTGTTGCCAAGGACTACCCCCGTGCAAATACTTATAACTTTATGGAAAAAACTACGTGTGTGCAATTAAGTGTCCCTCTGTGGAAATAATGTATATTATACATGTTGTATGAATATATATTTATTTATAGCATATGTATGTGATATAAATGTATAGATATGGTTTCAATACATTATTTTGTGATTAACTATCAGCAAATACTTGATTTGGATATCGATTTTAGATACTTTTATACCTTGGGTCATGGCAAAATTCCTCAGCAAAAAGGGTTGTGAGAGGGAAAAGTTTAAGAAGCTTTGAATTTAGTCTACCATTCTATTTTACAGCTGGAAGTTGCAATCTTGAGAAAATTGGGTGGTTTAGGGTTAGTTGTTCAGGTACTCTTATTTGCACAGATGTAGTTATTTGCACAGAGGTAACTTATTTGCAGAGAGATACAATTTTTTGCACAGAAGTAGTTATTTCCATGCCGGTATTATTATCTGCACAGAGGTAGTTATTTCCTAGCAGGTATAATTATCTGCACAGAGGTAATTATTTGCACAGAGGTACACATCTTTACACGGAGGTAGTTATTTCCACACAGGTATAATTATTTGCACAGGGTTACACTTATTCACATAGAGGTACACTTATTCGTGCACCAAGGTACACTTATTTGAACAGAGGTACACTTATTTACACAGATGTGCAAGTATTTGCACATAGGTATACTGATTTACACACAGGTACATGTATTTGCACAGAAGTGTACAAACGCAACATTAACCCTAAACCCTAACCCTAAACTCACAAAATGAGTTGCTGTTACTATTGTTGTATATATAGGTCTTTTTTTTTTCTTTTAAAAAAAATATCTTGTGTTTGGACACTCCCATCAAGGGAAGGCTGAGAGATCCCAAAGGCCCTGTCCTCCTGCTTTTGTTCCCCAAAGGACTGCTGCAGGTTTGTGCTGGGTGTGTTCACCTATTGCCTGCCTTGGGTAGGGAGGGCGGCATTTCCATTGTGGGGGTCTGGATTGTTCAGGATTGTTCTGGTCCCCTCATTCCCATGAAGCATACTTTCCCTGAGGATTTTCTAATTGATTTTGGGGGTCAATGTTGTTTCACTCTATACTTTTATTGGGTTTCCCTTCCCCAATCCATTTTGGGAGAGAAGTTTTACATTGCTTGGAGGGCATTTGGCTGCAGGTCTTGGGCGGTTGTCACCTTCCTTTTCCCCTGCCATTTCCCCCTCAGACCCTGGGTGTGTTGAATGAACCATTAAAATCCCAGAACACGGGTGTTAAAACCAGAACTGTCTTTGGCAATAGCATAGAGTGAGCCCTTCGTTTCAGTGAGGACATTGCTGCAAAGAAACCTGGATTTGTTTCCTGAGGTCTCACAGCTAATTAGCAGCAGTGCTGTGGCAGCCAACCTTGGAGAACTCTTCTATTCCAGCAGTAAAGAATTTCCTGAAAAGGGGGTAAGTCTTTTATCCTCAGTGGAACACATATTGCAACTGTGTATTGTCTGAACCCAACTTCCAAACGTCTCCTTCTAGAAATTCTTAATGTTTGTTGTAACAAATTGGTTTGTTCTGTGCAAGGTTACATTGAGTTTGCCGTTCACTGAAAGCCCCTAGCAGAAGGGGACTCTGGGTATCACCTAGTCCAAAGCTTCTTAAACTGTGCGTTGTAACCCCTAATGGGGTCAGGTAACTCAATATAGGGGTCATGAAAATTAATATTCCACTAGTATTTTATTCTATAGGTAAAAAGAAATCCATCTCATGTGTATGAACATTTTCTTTGCCAAAAATGATAGAATTATTATTTTTTTTAATGAATGAAAAAAACCAAGCATTTATTAAGCATCTAGTGTCAAACACTCTGCTTCATCAGTGGTGATACCAATATAAATGCAAGACAGTTTCTACCCTTGAAAAGCTTAATTTTGTTTCTTGACTGTTTTTCTTTTGGAAATAAAGTTATCATTTCTTTATTTTTATCACTAAATTTTAAAATTTTTTTTATTATTTTTTTTATAATATTATCCCTTGTATTCATTTTTTCCACATTATCCCCCCCTGCCTCTACTCCCTCCCCCCCCCCATGACAGGCAATGCCATACATTTTACATGTGTTATAATATAACCTAGATACAATACATGTGTGTAAATACCATTTTCTGGGCAGACAGATATTAGTGCTAACAATTTACATTCACTTCCCAGTGTTCCTTCTCTGGGTGTAGCTACCTCTGGAAGTGAGTTGGATCTTCTTTATGTTGAAGATTTCCATTTCCATCAGAATACATCCTCATACAGTATTGTTGTTGAAGTGTATAGTGATCTCCTGGTCCTGCTCATTTCACTCAGCATCAGTTGATGTAAGTCTCTCCAAGCCTCTCTGTATTCCTCCTGCTGGTCATTTCTTACAGAGCAATAATATTCCATAACCTTCATATACCATAATTTACCCAACCATTCTCCAACAGATGGGCATCCATTCATCTTCCAGTTTCTAGCTACAACAAATAGAGCTGCCACAAACATTTTGGCACAAACAGGTCTCTTTCCGCTCTTTAGTATTTCTTTGGTATATAAGCCCAGTAGTAGCACTGTTGGATCAAAGGGTATGGACAGTTTGATAACTTTTTGGGCATAGTTCCAAATTGCTCTCCAGAATGGCCGGATTCTTTCAGGCCAACTCCACCAACAATGCATCAGTGTCCCAGTTTTCCCACATCCCCTCCAACATTCATCATTATTTGTTCCTGTCATCTTAGCCAGTCTGACAGGTGTGTAGTGGTATCTCAGAGTTGTCTTAATTTGCATTTCTGATCAGTAGTGATTTGGAACACTCTTTCATATGAGTGAATATAGTTTCACTTTCATCATCTGAGTATTGTCTGTTCATATCCTTTGACCATTTATCAATTGGAGAATGGTTTGACTTGATAAGTTAATTTTCACCAGTAATTATAGAGAGTTTAGCCTTAAGGATCCCAGACTTATTGATAAATGCATATTTACATCATAGTGGTTAGAACTATGCACAATATTGCCACAGGCTGCAAAATATAATACCTTCCAAGTATGTAGAAAGACTAGAATTCTATAGCAGAAACTTGCTGTCCTTTATCATCTCCCAGATAACAAAGCTGTACACTGCAAATACAAATCCCCCAAATCTTTAAGATTTCACAAAGTCAACTGGGGTCTGTACCACTGCAGACCAAAATGTTATCCACAACAGCCTAGACACTGAATCAGAAAAAAACAAACAAAAAACAAACAAACAAAAAACGTAAGAATCTAAGATTTGTCACCTTACTGAATAATTATAATCTCCAAACCACATGGAATGAAAATGTCACCCAAATATAGAGACTTAACAGAAGAAAGTACAGCCTGGGAAGAAGTCACAGTGTATATCATAACTGCTAGCCTGTCTCTAACTGAAATTATCCCAAAGATGCCTTTGGAGATGCATCAGAAAATGAGCTTTTAATTTTCATTAATTTCATTAATTCAAATTTTATTCATTCATTAGTGAGCATTTCAGTGCTCATTAAATTATTTTAAAAAGTTTAAATCCATTTCATCTACCTGTACAGTAATCAATAGAACATTAAGTATAATAAACAATAGCAGGGTAGTGACTGGACCTGAATTGTTTCTTTCCAAAATCTACCAAAAACGAAATGACCAAATGAAACGATTGTATAGAGTGATCCAAAAGTCTTGGTAAAGGTTTAAGCTTTAATGGAAGATTAAAATTGCACTAAGACTTTTGGGATACAATATACAGTGCTGACTTCAGTGTTTTTAAAGACCTTTCCATATAGTGCCTCTCTTCAGCCTCAAAACACTCCAAAAGATAAATACTAAAGGTGTAATTATCTCTATTTTAAATAGACCACCTCTCAGGGAGGTGAGTGAACTGCCCACACTCACAGCTGATAAGTGTCAGAGACTGATTTGAATTCAGCTCTTTGGTGACACTTAGTCTAGTGCTCTCCCTGAAATACTACTTGTTAATAATTTAGGCTGATAAAACTAGGGAGAAAGCTCTGCTTTGAAGTAAATATAAAGAAGAAATTCAGTCCTTAAAAAGGCAAAAGTTCTACGTTTAAAAATCTGCATTCTTTCAAATATGACCTTTCCAAGAGAAGTTAAGTAATGGGATTAAGTGCTGCAGGCCCTGCCCATTGTGGTCACCAATTTCTATCTCTCCCCTTCTAAATTGCCTTGTGTATATTTTCTAATAGGTTTTTGTATATATATCATCCCTGCTCTTCCTCCAATGGAATTTAAGCTTTTTAAGATGAAGGATTCCTTAAATTACGGTATGTGAATGTAATGCAATATGATTTGTTCTATAACAAATGAGGAGCAGGCTGATTTCAGAAAAAGCTTGGAAAAACTGAGATGAATTGATATTGAGTGAAGTAAGCCCAACCAATAGAACATTACAATAGCAGCAAGATCATGTGATGATCAACTACCAGAGATTTAGCTCTTTTCATCAATACAGTGATGACAGTTCCAAGAGACCAGGGAGAACTATGGAGACTAAATGTGGATCAAAGCATATTATTTTCACATTTTGGTGAGCTTTTTTCTCATGGGTTTTCCCTTTGGTTCTGAGTTTTCTTTCCTATCATGACTAATATGGAAATATATTTAAAGTAATTGCACATATATAGCATATCAGATTGCATCTTATTTTTGTAGGAGGGGAGAAGAAGAGAGGGAGAAAAAAATTTGGAGCTCATAATCTTATAAAAATGAATGCTGAAAACTATTTTACATGTAATTGGAAAAATAAAATACTGCTGAGAAAAAAAGGTGAGGCATTCTCTCTCTCTCTCTCTCTCTCTCTCTCTCTCTCTCTCTCTCTCTCTCTCTCTCTCTCTCTCTCTCTCTCTCTTTTTTTGTCTATCTACCTTGCACACACTGGAGAACAAATAAATGTCTGTTCAGTAAAACCAAATTGGAATGTATATTATAAAACTCCATGTTCACACATGGATTGACTGGTAAACAATTTTATAGATATATTACAAAATCTTAGAGATGATTTTAAGGAAAAATCCTCAGTGGTGGGAGTCAAGTAACTTCATGACAGAGAATCAGAACATGTGCTCTGTATACACTAAAAGTGGATGATACAGGCTGGAGTATAGGAACAAACAAGGTTTGCAATAGAGGTCAAGGATGTCTAGCTCACTTTCTGTTCAGATGAAGCTCTTCATCTGCACTCCTTGTCAGAGAGTAATGATTATTAAATTGTCTCTTCACACAGCATTAGAAAGATCCCTTGGGAGCTGAGTTGGTGAATGATGACTTGAATTACTTTTATATTCCATTATTCTTAACAATAAGGGGGAGGGGAAAGAGCACGAGAACAAAGACATAGAAATATTTTAGTATTCTTGTGAACTTGCTAATGGCTAGTATTTGTCTCATGGGCATTTATCTACATATCTATGTGTTCATCCACCCATGTGGTACAGGAACACGTACCTAAATGCTAAATGCAATTATACCATTTTGTGTACTCAAGTGAGAAAAGTATCACTAGCATAATCCCCAAAGATAGGATGATAATATATAGCTCTGTCAGAATGAGATGTGTAAATTAGATCACTTAAACTTCATGTCCTTAAGCAATTTAGTGACAGTCTTCATACGAAATTCAGTAAAAACTGGCTTTAAACATTGGCAGCAAATTTCCCATCAATGAAAACTGAAGCTACAAACTGTAATATATGTTGGGTATTGTTAAGTTCTTACTAAATGCTAATGAGATAATGAGATATTAAGTTGTTATTAAGTGCTAAGTCGGTACTTAATGATTCTCTAGTTCCGGCCTTTACTGGGAGTTTTACTTCTGTGAATTCCTGGGGAGGAGCTTACATGCTTAGGAGGAGCAAGTTCATTGGTTGAAGTAATTTTTCCCAGAAGCCCTTGTGTTATCCCACACCCATTCTCAGGGAGGATAAAAGAGGGCGGCACTGGAGAGATAGAGAAGAGTCTCTGCTCTAGGTCAGAGTTGGAGTGTCTATTTGGAGGAGAGAGAGTCTTGTCTGGGCCAGACCTTGCGGCTCTCCAGAGGAAGAAGAAGTCACTACTTTGAACCAGAGTTGGCAGCAACTGTCTGAAGACAAGGGCTCTCTATAGGAAGAAGAATCTGTCTGAGAGATTTGAGTTGACACAGCAGATCTCCTCCCAGAGATCCATAGGCAGCTTCTGGAGACAACAGCACATTACAGGGTGTCATGGTGAAGATAAAAGGATCAACTCCTTTGGGAATACTAAAACTATCAGCTCATGTTTTTTTTTTCTTCTTCTCTGTTATCCATATTATCAAGGAACTTTTGCCTCTACTAGTTATGAGAGGATTTTGGAGTGCCATGTTCTGTTTAGTTGAGTTTTTTTTTTTCCTTTTACTTTGCACAGGATTGTTGTTTTCTAACTTTGGTGACCCCAGTGAGGGGGAAAAAAATGCACAGATGTTAATTAGAAAACGATAGCTAAATAGGTAGAAGAGACATCCTACTCAATGTGTCCATATATTTCTATTTCAAAAAGATTCCAACTAATAGTTACTTTGTGAGAATATGCAGAATGCAAATAGAAGGTTTTCTTTTTAGATTACTGATATATCTGAAGGAAATCTAAAGTGGGAGACAGACTTATATGGTAATAATCTGGGTTGATAAAACTTAACCCTGGAGTAAAAAGTAACAAAGTCACCTAATCTTCTATGTTGCACACACTGCAGAACAAATAAATGTCTGTTCAATATAATCAAATTGGCATGTATGTTAAAAATGTTAAAAAAAAAAGTCCGCGTTCACACATGGATTGACAAATTGGGACAAGGTCTTTTTTTTTTTTTTTTTTTTTTTGCTGGGGGATGACGAATATTTCCTACTGTGGTAAAAGAGATCAAAGGGGCTGAGTTAGGTAATGGACTTTTCCAAGGTACAGAGAGGCCCAGGACATATACACTTTCCTAAGGGAAGCAAAGACCCACTTGGGAAAACATTATTAGTAACTTCTAAGGTACTAGGGACATAGTCTCAGCCATACTATGTATGGTTAAATATCTTTTTTAATGTAGGATTAAAATTTTCAATTGTCACATATACAAACATTTTTAGGATTCATTTTTTTTTTTTAATCTGAGCTTCGGATTCTCTCCTTTCTCTCTGCCTAAAGCCTCCCCTGAATTGAGAATGGAAGCATTTTAATATAAGGTATACCTATATAATTATGTAAAACATTTCCATAATAGTCATGTTGTAACAGAAAACACAGTTCCCCTTGCCCAGATAAAGCTGAAGAAAAATGAAGAAACTTTTAAAAATAGTATACTTCAGTCTGCATTCAGACTATCAGCTCATGTTTGTTCTTTTTTTTTTTTTTTTTTTTTTTTTTTTTTTACTATTTTACTATTTATTGTAAGAGTCCCCTAATCATCAACTCTCTCTCCTTTCTGTCCCAAACTCTAAACTATCTTCCACACAGCCCCCAAAGTGATACCCTTGAATAAGAGGTTAGATTGTCAGCCTCATGCTCAGGAAGCTTCAAGTGTTTCCCTTTTGCCTCTGGGACACACTAAATTGGGTGCTGTGTCATTTGAACTCTAGCACAATGTATCTCTGACCTACTTTTCCATATTGATTTCATCTTGTTTCACTGTCTCCACTTCTTGTAACCGTTCCATTTACACTCTATCTCCTACCTCTTCACAAGTTAATTGCTCTCCCAGGAGTGCTTTGCATTCTCACCTCTTTTCTTGGAATCAGTGATTTCCTCCAAGGCTCATTACAAGTATCTGCTTCTTGAAGTGGTCCTTCCTGATCTCTCTTGTTCTCCTAGAGGTGGCTGGATAGCATACTGAAGTGACCTGGAGGCAAGAAGAGTGAAGATCAGAATAATTACTGGCTATGTGATCTTGGACAACTCATTCCACCTCAGTTTACCTCAGTTTTCAACTGTAAAATGGGAATAAATAATATTACCTATCTCAAAAAATTGTTGGGAAGAGCAAATGAGATAAATTTTTTAAAAAGCACTTTGCACAGTACATGGCACATAATAGGCACCATATCATTCTTCTCTTTTCTTGCCCTCCAATATGGTAAGGCAAAAAATTGGCAGTTCCTTTGAGGTGAAAGATGGAATCGCCACATATTCCCAAGGCATGTGGTAGAATATCACCAGAGACTCAAAATACCCAAGGATGATAACTGACAGGATCATGCTAGAGGGGAAGCCCCCCATGGATTTTAGCCCCTTGTACAAAAGCTTAGCTCATTTTTCCTTCTTTAGGACTTTGAATTGTTCAGAACATTTTGAAAACAAATCTCCTTTGTCAACTTAAGTGGACATGAAAATTCCTCCCCAAAGCATAATAGAGCAATAATATCTAGTCACTGACAGATTGATTTTGATAGAAAGCATGGGCTAACATTTTGGGCCTTCTTCAAAACCCACCCTCATTTAATAGTAGGACATGTTCCAAAAGTAATTGTGTTGCTATTTCCATTTGGATGTTGTGCTTTGTTCTTACACTTGCATCTCTTAAACACTTGAGCTTTGACATTAATGACTGCACTCATTGTCCATTAATGTTAATGTCCACATAAATGAATCTAATTCCCAAATGGGAACCTAAGGGAGGTGCCTGTGATCTCCTTACAGACCTTAGCTGACTACCATATATTCCTTATCTTCCTTATCTGTCCTCTGTTACTCCCAATAGAGGTAATACTAAGGCACTCACTATGAGAAATTACCTACTTGAGGGTATAATTCTCTTTTTTTCCCCAGTTAATCTTGTTGAAATCCATTATCAACATAAAAGAAAAGAAAAGAAGTTTTGGGTTCTGAGTGAACTTGGAATTCTGAAATCTTGATGCCAAATTAATTGTAACATCTTGGGAAAAATTGACATGGTTTCCTTTCCCCCCCTCACCTTGCCCTAAGGATGTAATTTAGGATTCATGATGAAGACATTTTTTCTAATAGCTTTAATTCTGCACCCAGCCTGATCACTAACACAATACTAGAGAAACAAGAGGAACTAAGAAGCCTTAATTACTTTTGAAATTGTGCAATCAGTGCATCAGTGCAATACAAATATTAGACATGTGCATATTGGGAAGGAAAAGCTCATTGCTGTTACAATGAAATGATAATATTCTCCCCAATAGGAATACTGAGTTGACTTCACATATTCATATTTCAAACATGTATTCAGAGATGATGGGTCACCAGAATCTCTCTTCTATGACAGATGATCACATCAGAGCTTTGAAGGGCAAAGCTCCTTAAACTGTGGGTTGTAAATCCTAATGGGGTAAGGTAATTAAATATAAACTCATGAAAATTTAACATTTCACTAATATTTAATTCTGTAGGTAAAAATAAATTCATCTCATTTGTATGTATAATTAGTTTTACATAAATGATAAACTATAAATATAGAAAACATATACATTTATATGATTATTATAAATAGATATTTATTTATATGATATGTATGTTATATAAATATATAAATATGTTTTTAAATAACTTTCTTAATGATTTACTATCAGCAAATATTTCATTTGGATCTCTATTTTAGATGATTGCATACAATGGGTCATGTAAAAATCCCTCAGAAAAAGTGCTGTGAGTGGGAAAAGTTTAAGAAGCTCTGATTTAGTCTACCATTCTATTTTATATATGGAAGTTGCAATCTTGAGATTGCAGAGAAGTTTGCTGCGGGTATGGGAAGGGCTTACATGTGGTTAGAGGTATGATTGCCATTTGAGCAAAAGATCTTTAAATTCCCTTTCCAGTCTCCAGGTCCATTTCCATTAAATATGAAAGTTACATCATTAAAAATATCAATATTTTTTGTTTGCATATTCAGTTCCCAGTTGTCTTTCCCTCTCTCTCCCAACCCCACATTAGAGAAGATCAACATTTATTATAGATATATATGTGAACAATAGATACTTCCATATATCATTTTTTCCCTCTGCAGGTAGTTAGCATTTTCCTTCAGAAGTCCTTCAGAGTTAATTTGAAATTTCCTGTAACTCAGAAGAGCTTAGTCATTCATGTTTACTCTTCCACTAATTTTGCTGTACCCCAATATTCTTTTGGTTTTGCTCTTCCCTCAGCATTAGTTCCTGTATGTTTTCCATATTTAAAAAAAATTAACTTATTCATTATTTTTTAAAACACAATGGTGATCCTTTGGATTCATATTCTACAAATTAATCACCCCTAGCCCAGTGGAGGGGCATCCCCTGAATTTCCAGTTCTTTGCCGCCACAAAATGAGCTGATGTAACTATTTTTGTGTAGGTCATACTTTTTCTTTCTTTAAAAAAAAATAAAAAAATCACTCTGGGGTTTGGACACTCCCATCAAGGGCAGCCTGAAAGCTTCCAAAGTTCCCCTCCCCCTGCTTTTGTTGCCAAGGCCTGCTCGGGGCTTGCAGGGGACATGGTCAACGATTGGCTGTCTTTCTCAAGGAAGGCGGGGTTTCTGTTGTAGGAGTCTGGATTGTTCTGCCCCTTCACTGAAATGAAGAAGACTTTACCTGAGGGCTGTCTAAATTGTCCTGGAGTGGTAATGTAGTTTCACTTTTTTCTTTTTTCCGCTTTTCCCCTTCCCAGTTCATATTGTGAGAGAATTTTTAAATTGCTTGGAGAGAAGTTTGCTGCCGGTCAGGGAAGAAGGTCTCCTGGGGTTTTCCCTCCATTTTTACCTCAGGTGCTGGCTATGTGGAATGAACCATTAAATGCTGAGGGCTTTCTAAATTGTACTGGAGAGGTAATGTTGTTTCACTCTTTATTTTTTTTTTCGGGTTTTCCTTTTCCCATTTCATTTTGAGAGAGAATTTTTAAATAGCTTGGAGAGAAGTTTGCTGCAGGTCCGGGAGCGTGTCTCCTGGGGTTCTCCCTCCATTTTTACCTCAGGTGCTGGCCAGGTGGAATGAACCATTAAATGCTGAGGGCTTTCTAAATTGTGCTGGAGAGGTAATGTTGTTTCACTCTTTACTTTTTTTGGGTTTTCCCCTCCCCAATTCATTTTGAGAGAGAATTTTTAAATTACTTGGAGAGAAGTTTGCTGCTGGTCTGGGAAGGGCGTCTCCTGCCTTTTTCCCGCCATTTTTACCTCAGGTGCTGGCTATGTGGAATGAACCATTAAATACTGAGGGATTTCTAAATTGTACTGGAGAGGTAATGTTGTTTCACTCTACTTTTTTTGCGTTTTCCCCTCCCCAATTCATTTTGAGAGAAAATTTTTAAATTGCTTGGAGAGAAGTTTGCTGCACGTCCTGGAGCATGTCTCCTGCCGTTTTCCTGCCATTGTTACCTCAGGTGCTGGCTATGTGGAATGAACCATTAAATGCTGAGGGCTTTCTAAATTGTACTGGAGAGGTAATGTTGTTTCACTCTTTACTTTTTTCGGGTTTTCCCCTCCCCAATTCATTTTGGGAGATAATTTTTAAATTGCTTGGAGAGAAGTTTGCTGCCGGTCTGGGAAGGTTGTCTCCTGCCTTTTTCCCCGCCATTTTTACCTCAGGTTCTGGCTATGTCGAATGAACCATTAAATGCTGAGGGCTTTCTAAATTGTGCTGGAGAGGTAATGTTGTTTCACTCTTTACTTTTTTGGGGTTTTCCCCTCCCCAATTCATTTTGAGAGAGAATTTTTAAATTGCTTGGAGAGAAGTTTGCTGCCGGTCTGGGAAGGGTGTCTCCTCCCTTTTTCCCGCCATTTTTACCTCAGGTGCTGGCTATGTGGTATGAACCATTAAATACTGAGGGCTTTCTAAATTGTACTGGAGAGGTAATGTTGTTTCACTCTACTTTTTTTGGGTTTTCCCCTCCCCAATTCATTTGGTGAGGGAATTTTTAAATTGCTTGGAGAGAAGTTGCTGCTGGTCTAGGAAGGGTGTCTCCTGCTGTTTTCCCTCTATTTTTACCTCAGGTGCTGGCTATGTTGAATGAACCATTAAATGCTGAGGGCTTTCTAAATTGTACTGGAGAGGTAATGTTGTTTCACTCTTTACTTTTTTCGGGTTTTCCCCTCCCCAATTCATTTTGAGAGAAAAATTTTAAATTGCTTGGAGAGAAGTTTGCTGCCAGTCTGGGAAGGGTGTCTCCTGCTGTTTTCCCTCTATTTTTACCTCAGGTGCTGGCTATGTGGAATGAACCATTAAATGCTGAGGACTTTCTAAATTGTACTTGAGAGGTAATGTTGTTTCACTCTTTACTTTTTTTGGGTTTTCGCCTCCCCAATTCATTTTGAGAGAGAATTTTTAAATTGCTTAGAGAGAAGTTTGCTGCCTGTCTGGGAAGGGTGTCTCCTGCTGTTTTCCCTCCATTTTTACCTCAGGTGCTGACTATGTGGAATGAACCATTAAATGCTGAGGGCTTTCTAAATTGTCTTGGGGAGGGGGAATGTTGTTTCACTCTTTACTTTTTTCGGGCTTTCCCCTCCCCAATTCATTTTGAGAGAGAATTTTTAAATTGCTTGGAGAGAAGTTACTGCAGGTCAGGGACCATGTCTCCATGCCGTTTTCCTGCCATTTTTACCTCAGGTGCTGGTTATGTCCAATGAACCATTAAAAGATGAGGGCTTTCTAAATTGTCTTGGGGCGTGGGGGACGTTGTTTCACTCTTTACTTTTTTCGGGTTTTCCCCTCCCCAATTCATTTTGAGAGAAAATTTTTAAATTGCTTGGAGAGAAGTTTGCTGGACGTCCTGGAGCATGTCTCCTGCCGTTTTCCTGCCATTTTTACCTCAGGTGCTGGCTATGTCGAATGAACCATTAAATGCTGAGGGCTTTCTAAATTGTACTGGAGAGGTAATGTTGTTTCACTCTTTACTTTTTTTGGGTTTTCCCCTCCCCAATTCATTTTGAGAGAGAATTTTTAAATTGCTTAGAGAGAAGTTTGCTGCTGGTCTGGGAAGGGTGTCTCCTGCTGTTTTCCCTCTATTTTTACCTCAGGTGCTGGCCATGTGGAATGAACCATTAAATGCTGAGGGCTTTCTAAATTGTACTGGAGAGGTAATGTTGTTTTACTCTACTTTTTTTGGGTTTTCCCCTGCCCAATTCATTTGGTGAGGGAATTTTTCAATTGGTTGGAGAGAAGTTTGCTGCCTGTCTGGGAAGGGTGTCTCCTGCGGTTTTCCCTCTATTTTTACCTCAGGTGCTGGCCATGTGGAATGAACCATTAAATGCTGAGGGCTTTCTAAATTGTGCTGGAGAGGTAATGTTGTTTCGCTCTTTAATTTTTTCAGGTTTTCCCCTCCCCAATTCATTTTGAGAGAGAATTTTTAAATTGCTTGGAGAGAAGTTTGCTGCAGGTCTGGGAAGGGTGTCTCCTGCCGTTTTCCTGCCATTTTTACCTCAGGTGCTGGCTATGTGGAATGAAAGATTAAATGCTGAGGGCTTTCTAAATTGTACTGGAGAGGTAATGTTGTTTCACTCTTTACTTTTTTTGGGTTTTCCCCTGCCCAATTCATTTGGTGAGGGAATTTTAAAATTGCTTGGAGAGAAGTTTGCTGCCTGTCTGGGAAGGGTGTCTCCTGCCGTTTTCCTGCCATTTTTACCTCAGGTGCTGGCTATGTCGAATGAACCATTAAATGCTGAGGACTTTCTAAATTGTGCTGGAGAGGTAAGGTTGTTTCACTCTTTACTTTTTTCGAGTTTTCCCCTCCCTAATTCATTTGGTGAGGGAATTTTTAAATAGCTTGGAGAGAAGTTTGCTGCAGGTCTCGGAGCATGTCTCCTGCGGTTTTCCCTCCATTTTTACCTCAGGTGCTGTCTATGTGGAATGAACCATTAAATGCTGAGGGCTTTCTAAATTGTACTGGAGAGGTAATGTTGTTTCACTCTTTACTTTTTTTGGGTTTTCCCCTCCCCAATTCATTTTGAGAGAGAATTTTTAAATTGCTTGGAGAGAAGTTTGCTGTCTGTCTGGGAAGGGTGTCTCCTGCCTTTTTCCCGCCATTTTTACCTCAGATTCTGGCTATGTGGAATGAACCATTAAATGCTGAGGGCTTTCTAAATTGTACTGGAGAGGTAATGTTGTTTTACTCTACTTTTTTTGGTTTTCCCCTACCCAATTCATTTGGTGAGGGAATTTTTAAATTGCTTGGAGAGAAGTTTGCTGCCTGTCTGGGAAGGGTGTCTCCTGCCGTTTTCCTGCCATTTTTACCTCAGGTGCTGGCTATGTGGAATGAACCATTAAATGCTGAGGGCTTTCTAAATTGTACTGGAGAGGTAATGTGGTTTCACTCTTTACTTTTTTTGGCTTTTCCCCTTCCCAATTCATTTTGAGAGAGAATTTTTAAGTAGCTTGGAGAGGAATTTGCTTCAGGTCAGGGAGATTGTCTCCTGCCATTTTCCTGCCATTTTTACCTCAGGTTCTGGCTATGTGGAATGAACCATTAAATGCTGAGGGCTTTCTAAATTGTACTGGAGAGGTAATGTTGTTTTACTCTACTTTTTTTGGTTTTCCCCTCCCCAATTCATTTGGTGAGGGAATTTTTAAATTGCTTGGAGAGAAGTTTGCTGCAGGTCCTGGAGCATGTCTCCTGCCGTTTTCCTGCCATTTTTACCTCAGGTGCTGGCCATGTGGAATGAAAGATTAAATGCTGAGGGCTTTCTAAATTGTACTGGAGAGGTAATGTTGTTTCACTCTTTACTTTTTTTGGGTTTTCCCCTCTCCAATTCATTTAGAGAGAGAATTTTTAAATTGCTTGGAGAGAAGTTTGCTGCCGGTCTGGGAAGGGTGTCTCCTGCCGTTTTCCTGCCATTTTTACCTCAGGTGATGGCTATGTGGAATGAAAGATTAAATGCTGAGGGCTTTCTAAATTGTGCTGGAGAGGTAATGTTGTTTCACTCTTTACTTTTTTTGCGTTTTCCCCTCCCCAATTCATTTTGAGAAATAATTTTAAATTGCTTGGAGAGAAGTTTGCTGCCTGTCTGGGAAGGGTATCTCCTGCCGTTTTCCTGCCATTTTTACCTAAGGTGCTGGCTATGTCCAATGAAGCATTAAAAGCTGAGGGCTTTCTAAATTGTCTTGTGGGGTGGGGGATGTTGTTTTACTCTTTACTTTTTTCGGGTTTTCCCCTCCCCAATTCATTTTGAGAGAATTTTTAAATTGCTTGGAGAGAAGTTTGCTGCACGTCCTGGAGCATGTCTCCTGCCGTTTTCCTGCCATTTTTACCTCAGGTGCTGGCTATGTGGAATGAAAGATTAAATGCTGAGGGCTTTCTAAATTGTACTTGAGAGGTAATGTTGTTTCACTCTTTACTTTTTTTGGGTTTTCCCCTCCCCAATTCATTTTGAGAGAGACTTTTAAAATTGCTTAGAGAGAAGTTTGCTGCTCGTCTGGGAAGGGTGTCTCCTGCTGTTTTACCCGCCATTTTTACCTCAGGTGCTGGCTATGTGGAATGAACCATTAAATGCTGAGGACTTTCTAAATTGTACTGGAGAGGTAATGTTGTTTCACTCTTTACTTTTTTCGGGTTTTCCCCTCCCCAATTCATTTTCAGAGAAAATTTTTAAATTGCTTGGAGAGAAGTTTGCTGCACGTCCTGGAGCATGTCTTCTGCCATTTTCCTGCCCTTTTTAGCTCAGGTGCTGGCCATGTGGAATGAAAGATTAAATGCTGAGGGCTTTCTAAATTGTACTTGAGAGGTAATGTTGTTTCACTCTTTACTTTTTTTGGGTTTTCCCCTCCCCAATTCATTTTGAGAGAGACTTTTTAAATTGCTTAGAGAGAAGTTTGCTGCTGGTCTGGGAAGGGCGTCTCCTGCTGTTTTCCCTCCATTTTTACCTCAGGTGCTGACTATGTGGAATGAACCATGAAATGCTGAGGGCTTTCTAAATTGTGCTGGAGAGGTAATGTTGTTTCACTCTTTACTTATTTTGGGTTTTCCCCTCCCCAATTCATTTGGTGAGGGAATTTTTAAATTGCTTGGAGAGAAGTTTGCTGACTGTCTGGGAAGGGTGTCTCCTGCCTTTTTCCCGCCATTTTTACCTCAGGTTCTGGCTATGTGTAATGAACCATTAAATGCTGAGGGCTTTCTAAATTGTACTGGAGAGGTAATGTTGTTTCACTCTTTACTTTTTTCGGGTTTTCCCCTCCCAAATTCATTTGGTGAGGGAATTTTTAAATAGCTTGGAGAGAAGTTTGCCGCAGTTCTCGGAGCATGTCTCCTGCGGTTTTCCCTCCATTTTTACCTCAGGTGCTGGCTATGTCGAATGAACCATTAAATGCTGAGGGCTTTCTAAATTGTACTGGAGAGGTAATGTGGTTTCACTCTTTACTTTTTTTGGCTTTTCCCCTTCCCAATTCATTTTGAGAGAGAATTTTTAAGTAGCTTGGAGAGGAATTTGCTGCAGGTCAGGGAGATTGTCTCCTGCCATTTTCCTGCCATTTTTATCTCAGGTGCTGGCTATGTGGAATGAAAGATTAAATGCTGAGGGCTTTCTAAATTGTACTGGAGAGGTAATGTTGTTTCACTCTTTTTTTGGTTTTCCCCTCCCCAATTCATTTGGTGAGGGAATTTTTAAATTGCTTGGAGAGAAGTTTGCTGCCTGTCTGGGAAGGGTGTCTCCTGCCGTTTTCCTGCCATTTTTACCTCAGGTGCTGGCTATGTGGAATGAACCATTAAATGCTGAGGGCTTTCTAAATTGTACTGGAGAGGTAATGTGGTTTCACTCTTTACTTTTTTTGGGTTTTCCCCTCTCCAATTCATTTAGAGAGAGAATTTTTAAATTGCTTGGAGAGAAGTTACTGCAGGTCAGGGAGATTGTCTCCTGCCATTTTCCTGACAGTTTTTACCTCAGGTGCTGGCTATGTGGAATGAACCATTAAATGCTGAGAGCTTTCTAAATTGTACTGGAGTGGTAATGTTGTTTCACTCTTTACTTTTTTTGGGTTTTCCCCTCCCCAATTCATTTGGTGAGGGAATTTTTAAATTGCTTGGAGAGAAGTTTGCTGCCTGTCTGGGAAGGGTGTCTCCTGCCGTTTTCCTGCCATTTTTACCTCAGGTGCTGGCTATGTCCAATGAACCATTAAAAGCTGAGGGCTTTCTAAATTGTCTTGTGGGGTGGGGGATGTTGTTTTATTCTTTACTTTTTTCGGGTTTTCCCCTCCCCAATTCATTTTGAGAGAAAATTTTTAAATTGCTTGTAGAGAAGTTTGCTGCACGTCCTGGAGCATGTCTCCTGCCGTTTTCCTGCCATTTTTACCTCAGGTGCTGGCCATGTGCAATGAAAGATTAAATGCTGAGGGATTTCTAAATTGTACTTGAGAGGTAATGTTGTTTCACTCTTTACTTTTTTTGGGTTTTCCCCTCCCCAATTCATTTTGAGAGAGAATTTTTAAATTGCTTAGAGAGAAGTTTGCTGCTGGTCTGGGAAGGGTGTCTCCTGCTGTTTTCCCTCTATTTTTACCTCAGGTGCTGGCCATGTGGAATGAACCATTAAATGCTGAGGGCTTTCTAAATTGTGCTGGAGAGGTAATGTTGTTTCACTCTTTACTTTTTTTGGGTTTTCCCCTCCCTAATTCATTTGGTGAGGGAAGTTTTAAATTGCTTGGAGAGAAGTTTGCTGCCTGTCTGGGAAGGGTGTCTCCTGCCGTTTTCCTGCCATTTTTACCTCAGGTGCTGTCTATGTGGAATGAACCATTAAATGCTGAGGGCTTTCTAAATTGTACTGGAGAGGTAATGTGATTTCACTCTTTACTTTTTTTGGGTTTTCCCCTTCCCAATTCATTTTGAGAGAAAAATTTTAAATTGCTTGGAGAGAAGTTTGCTGCACGTCCTGGAGCATGTGTCCTGCCGTTTTCCTGCCATTTTTACCTCAGGTGCTGGCTATGTGGAATGAAAGATTAAATGCTGAGGGCTTTCTAAATTGTACTGGAGAGGTAATGTTGTTTCGCTCTTTACTTTTTTTGGGTTTTCCTTTCCCCAATTCATTTTGAGAGAGAATTTTTAAATTGCTTGGAGAGAAGTTTGCTGCCTGTCTGGGAAGGGTGTCTCCTGCTGTTTTCCTGCCATTTCCCCCCCAGTTTCTGTCTTTGTTGAATGAACAATTAAAAGGTGAAGCTTTCTAAATTGTCTTGGGGGGCAATGTAGTTTCACTGTTATTTTTTTCAGGCTTTCCCCTTTCCATTTCATTCCAATTCATAGAGGATTTCTCTATACCATCCCTACAGAATCTGCTGAAAAGTGGGTAAGTCTTTTATCTTCTGCAGACCTCATAGTCCACCTTTATAAAATTCAGTCAGATGTGGTAGAGATGACTGAACCCAACTTCCAACCCAGTCTTATTAGAGATTTCTAATGTTGGCTATAACAACATGGCTTCTTCTGTGCATCTTTACATTGAGTTTATTGTTCACTGAAACCTTACAGCAGAAAGGGACCCTGGGCATCATCTAGTTAAAAACTTCTTAAATTGTGTTTTGTAACGCCTAATGGGGTCAGGTAACTGAATGTGGGGGTTATGAAAAATTAATATTCCACCAGTTTTTAATTCTATAGGTAAAAAGAAATCCATTCCTTTTGTATGCACATTTTCTTTTCCATAAATGATAAAATTATAAATATAGCAAATATATATAATTATATTTTATACAAATATATAATTATTTACATAATACTTAAGTTATATAAATGTTTTTAATACATTACTTTATGATTTACTATTATCAACTCTTTGATTTGGATATCTATTTTAGATACTTAAAAACCATGGCCCATGTAAAAATTCCTCAGAAAAAGGGCTGTGATTGGGGAAAGTTTAAGAAGTTCTGATTTAGTCTTCCATTCTCTTTTATAGATGGGAAGTTGCAATCTTGAGAAATTGGGTGGTTTTCCCAGGGGCTTACATTTGATTAGTGATATGACTGGCATTTGAAGAAAATATCTTTAATTTTACATTATAGTCTCCAGTTCCATTTCAATGTATAATATGAAGGTTACATTAAAAAATATTAATTATTTTGCTTGCATATTCAGTTCCCAGTTGTCTTTCCCTCTCCCTCTCAACCCCACATTAGAAAAGGTCAACATTTCATACATATATATACAAATACATATATATATAAATAATATATATATATGTGTATATATATATCAAACCATATAATAGATATTTCAATATATAGATATTTTTCTCTGCAGGTAGATAGCATTTTCCTTCAGAAGACCTTCACAGTTAATTGAAATTTGCGGTAACTCTGAAGAGCTTAGCCATTCATCTTTACTCTTCCATTAATTCTGCTGTACCCTAATATTCTCTTGGTTCAGCTCTTCCCACAGCATTAGTTCATGTAAGTTTTTCATATTTTTAAAAATCAATTTTTCATTATTTTTAAAGCAAAACGATATTCCATTATATTCATATTTTATAAATTAATCACCTGTAGCCCTATGGATTGGCACTCCTCAGTTTGTAGCTTTTTGCCACCACAAAATGAGCTTCTATAACTATTTTTGTGTATATAAAAGTCTTTTTCTTTCTTTAAAAAAAATAAAATCTCTGTGTTTTGGACACTTCCTTCAAGGGTAGGCTGAAAGCTCCTGAAGCCCCTCCCTTTGCTTTTGTTGACCCCTGTCCTGCTCCTGGCTTCCTGGCTTGTGCTTGATGTGGTCAACTATTGGTTGCCTTGGCTAGGAGGAGGGAATTTCTGGTGTAGGAGTCTGCATTGCCCTGTATTGTACTGGTCTCTCACGCCAATGAAGCAGACTTCACCTGAGGATTTTCTTAATTAATTTGGGGGTCAATGTTGTTTCACTCTTTACTTTTATTGGGTTTCCTCTCTCCAATTAATTTTTTTTTTTTTATTAATTTTTTATTTTATTTTATAATTATTACATTTTTTGACAGTACATATGCATGGGTAATTTTTTACAACATTATCCCTTGCACTTACTTCTATTCAGATTTTTTCCCTTCCTCCCCCAACCCCCTCCCCCAGATGGCAAGCAGTCTTATATATGTTAAATATATTACAGTATAATTTAGATACAATATATGTGTGTAGAACCGAATTTTTTGTTGCACAGGAAGAATTGGATTCAGAAGGTAAAAATAACAGTTTACATTCATTTCCCAGTGTTCCTTTTCTGGATGTAGCTGGTTCTGTCCATCATTAATCAATTGGAATTGGATTAGCTCTTCTCTATGTTGAAGAAATCCACTTCCATCAGCATACATCCTCGTACAGTATCATTGTTGAAGTGTATAATGATCTTCTGGTTCTGCTCATTTCACTCAGCATCAGTTGATGTAAGTCTCTCCAAGCCTCTCTGTATTTCTCCTGTTGGTTATTTCTTATAGAACAATAATATTCCATAACATTCATATACCATAGTTTACCCAACCATTCTCCAATTGATGGACATCCATTCATCTTCCAGCTTCTAGCTACTATGAAAAGGGCTGCCACAAACATTTTGGCACATACAGGACCCTTTCCCTTCTCTAGTAGTTCCTTGGGGTATAAGCCCAGTAGTAGTATGGCTGGGTCAAAGGGTATGCACATTTTGATAACTTTTTGGGCATAATTCCAGATTGCTCTCCAGAATGGTTGGATTCTTTCACAACTCCACCAACAATGCATCAGTGTCCCAGTTTTCCCACAGCCCCTCCAACATTCATCGTTATTTGTTCCTGTCATCTTAGCCAATCTGACAGGTGTGTAATGATACCTCAGAGTTGTCTTAATTTGCATTTCTCTGATCAATAGTGATTTGGAACACTCTTTCATATGAGTGGAAATAGTTTTAATTTCATCATCTGAAAATTGTCTGTTCATATCCTTTGACCATTTATCAATTGGAGAATGGCTTGATTTCTTATAAATTAAAGTCAATTCTCTGTATATTTTGGAGATGAGGCCTTTATCAGAATCTTTAACTGTAAAAATTTTTTCCCAATTTGTTACTTCCCTTCTAATCTTGTTTGCATTAGTTTTGTTTGTGCAGAAACTTTTTAATTTGGTGTAATCAAAATGTTCTATTTTGTGATCAATAATGGTCTCTAGTTCTCCCTTGGACACAAACTCCTTCCTCCTCCACAAGTCTGAGAGGTAAACCATCCCATGTTCCTCCAATTTATTTATGATTTCGTTCTTTATGCCTAAATCTTGGACCCATTTTGATCTAATCTTAGTATGTGGTGTTAAATGTGGGTCCATGCCTAGTTTCTGCCATACTAATTTCCAGTTTTCCCAGCAGTTTTTGTCAAATAATGAATTCTTATCCCAAAATTTGGGATCTTTGGGTTTGTCAAAGATTAGATTGCTATTTTTATTCACTATCTTGTCCTGTGAACCTAACCTATGCCACTGATCAACTAGTCTATTTCTTAGCCAATACCAAATGGTTTTGGTGACTGTTCCTTTATAATATAGCTTTAAATCAGGTACACTTAGACCACCTTCCTCTGACTTTTTTTTCATTAGTTCCCTTGCAATTCTCGACCTTTTATTCTTCCATATGAATTTTGTTGTTACTTTTTCTAGGTCATTAAAATAGTTTCTTGGGAGTCTGATGGGTATAGCACTAAATAAATAGATTAGTTTGGGGAGTATTGTCATCTTTATTATATTCTCTCGGCCTATCCAAGAACATTGAATGTCTTTCCAATTATTTAAATCTGACTTTATTTTTGTGGCAAGTGTTTTGTAATTTTGCTCATATAATTCCTGACTCTCCTTTGGTAGATATATTCCCAAATATTTGATACTATCGACTGTTATTTTGAATGGAATTTCTCTTTGTATCTCTTGCTGTTGGATTGTGTTGGTAATGTATAAAAATCCTGAGGATTTATGTGGATTTATTTTGTATCCTGCGACTTTGCTAAAATTCTGAATTATTTCTAATAGCTTTTTAGCAGAGTCTTTGGGGTTCTCTAAGTATACCATCATGTCATCTGCGAAAAGTGACAATTTGATTTCTTCATTTCCTACTCTAATTCCTTGGATCTCTTTCTCGGCTCTTATTGCCAAGGCTAGAGTTTCTAGTACTATATTGAATAGTAATGGTGATAGTGGGCAACCTTGTTTCACTCCTGATCTTACAGGGAAAGGTTCTAGTTTATCACCATTACATATGATGTTTACTGAAGGTTCCAATTAATTTTGTGAGAGAATTTTTAAATTGCTTGGAGGGCATTTTGCTGCAGGTCTAGGGAGGATGTCACTTGCCTTTTCCCCCTGCCATTTTCCCCTCAGACTCTGGGTTTCTTTAATGAACCATTAAAATCCCAGAAGCATGAATGCTAAAACCAGAAGTGTATTGACCAATATCCTAGAGTGAGCCCTTCATTTCAGTGAGGACATGAATGCAATTAATTAAATTAATTTGGGGGTCAATGTTGTTTCATTCTTTACTTTTATTGTGTTTCTCCTCTCCAATTTATTTTGGGAGAGAATTTTTTTCATTGCTTGGAGGGAATTTTGCTGCAGGTCCTAGGAGGGTGTCACCTTCCTTCCCCTTTACCCCCCATTTCCCCCTCAGATTCTGTGTTTGTTTAATGAACCATTAAATTCCCAGAAGCAAGAATGCTAAAACCAAAGGTATCTTTCCCAGTAGCCTGGAATGAGCCCTTTATTTCAGTGAGGACATTAATGCAAAGAAATGTGATTTTTTTTTGCCTGAGATCTCACAGCTATTTAACAGCAGTGCTGGGGCAGGCAAGCATGAAGAACTTTTCTACAGCAGCAGTAAAGAATTTGCTGAAAAGTGGGTAAGTCTTTTATCCTCAGTAGACCACATATTGCAGCTTTATAAAATCAACCCCCATATGGTAGAGAAGACTGAAACCAGCTTCCAACCCTCTCCTTGTAAGAATATTTAATGTTGGCTGTAACAACTTGGTTTGTTCTGTGCAGCATTACATTGTTTGCAGTTCACTGACAGCACTTAGCAGAAAGGGACCCTGGGAGTCATCTAGTACAAAGCTTCTCAAATTGCAGGTTGTAACCCCCTCATGGGGTCAGGTAACTGAACATAGGGGTCAGTAAAATTAATATTCTGCCTGTAATTAATTTTGTAGATAAAAAGAAATTCATCTTATCTATATGAACATTTTCTTTTTCAATAATGGTAAAATTCTAAATACAGGATATATATGTAATCAAAAATATATAAATTTGTTTTTAAATACTTTATTTTAAGATTTTCAATCATCCAATACTTGATTTGGGTATATATTTTAGATCCTTTTATACCTTGGGTCATGGAAAAATTCCTCAGCAAGAAGGGCTGTGAGAGGGAAAGGTTTAAGAAGTTCTGATTTAGTCTACCATTCTATTTTATAGATGGAAGTAGTGACCTTGAGAAATTGGGTGGTTTTCCCGAGGGCTTACATGGTGTTAGTGGTATGACTGGCCTTTGAAGGAAAAATCTTTCACTTCACATTCCGGTCTCCAGTTCCATTTGTAGTATAATGTGAAAGTTACAGCGTTAAAGGATATTAATTATTTCCTTGCATTTTCAGTTCCCAGTTGTCTCCCCCTGTCCCTCTCAAATCCACATTAGAAAATGTCAACATTTGTGTGAAACTATACAATATATATTTCCATATATCAATTTTTTCTCTGCAGGTAGATAGCATTTTTCTTCAGAAGACCTTCACTCTTAATTAAAATTTCCTGTAAGTCCAAAGAACTTAGCCATTAATATTTACCCTTCCACTAATTTTGGTGTAGCCGTATATAATTCCTTGGTTCTGCTCTTCATTCGGCAGGAGTTCCTTTAATTTTCCACATTTTAAAAAAATTAACCTGTTCATTATTTGTTCAGGCACAATGATATTACATTACATTCCTATTGTGCAACTTAATCACCCCTAGCCCAATGGATGGGGCTCTTCCCAGGTGGCACCTTTGCCACCACAAAATGAGTTGCTGCAACTATTGTTGTATATATAGATCTTTTTCTTTCTTTAAAAAAAAAGCTCCCTGTTGCCTGGACACTCCCATCAAGGGAAGGCTGAGAGATCCTGAAGCCCCTGTCCTCCTGCTTCTGTTACCCAAAGGACTGCTGCAGGTTTGTGCTGGATGTGGTCACCTATTGGCTGCCTTGGTTAGGGAGGGCGGGATTTCCTTTGCAGGAGCCTGGATTCTTCAGGATTCTTCTGGTCCCTCATTCCAATGAAGCAGACTTTACCTGAGGATTTCCTAAATTATCTTGGGGGTCAATGTTGTTTCATGCTTTACTTTTGTTGGGTTTCCCCTACCCAATTCATTTTGGGAGAGAATTTTTAAATTGCTTGGAGGGCATTTTGCTGCAGATCTATGGAGGATGTCACTTGCCTTTTTCCCCTGCCATTTTCCCCTCAGACTCTGGGTTTCTTTAATGAAACATTAAAATCCCTGAAGCACGAATGCTAAAACCAGAAGTGTCTTTACCAATATCCTAGAGTGAGCCCTTCATTTCAGTGAGGACATGAATGCAAAGAAATGTGAATTTGTTTCCTGAAGTCTCACAGCTAATTAGCAACAGTGCTGTGGCAGGCAACCCTGGAGAACTCTTCTACAGCAGCAGTAAAGAATTTGCTGAAAAGTGGGTAAGTCATTTATCCCCAGTAGACCACATATTGCAACATTATAGTGTCTGAACCCAACTTCCAAACTCTCCTAGTAATTCTTAATGTTAGATGTAACAACTTGGTTTGTTCTGTGCAGTGTTCAGTATTCACTGAAACCCCTCAGCAGAAAGGGACCCTGGGAATCACCTAGTCCAAAAGGTCTTAAACTGTGGCTTTTAACTCCTCATGGTGTTAGGTAACTGAATATATATGGTTTAGGAAAATTAATATTCCAGCAGTATTTAATTCTGTAAGTAAAAATAAATACCTTTCCCGTGTATGAACATTTTCCTTTCCATAAATGATAGAATTATAAATATAGCAAATATATATATATATACATGTTTATATGATGTATAAATATATATGTATATTTATTTATAGGATATATATGTGATAAAACATATAAATATATTGTTAAAGATATTATTTTATGATTTACTATCAACAAATACTTGCCTTGGATATCAGTTTTAGATTCTTTTATACCTTGGGTCATGGAAAAATTCCTTAACAAAATGGGTTGTGAGAGGGAAAAGTTCAAGAAGCTTTGATTTAGTCTACCATTCTATTTTATAGATGGAAGTTGTGATCTTGAGAAATGGGGTGGTTTTCCAAAGGGCTGACATGGTGGTTAGTGGACTTGCTTTGGGAGGAAAAATCTTTCACTTCACATTCCAGTCTCCAGTTCCATTTGTAGTAGAATGTGGAAGTTACAACTTTAAAGAATATTCATTATTTCCTTTCATTTTCACTTCCCAGTTTTCTGCCCCTGTCTCTCCCAACCCCACAGTAGAAAATGTCAACATTGGTTAAATATATGTAAAACCATACAATATAAACTTCCATATATCAATTATTTTCTCTGCAGCTAGATAGCATTTTCCTTCAGAAGACCTTCACTCTTAATTAAAATTTCCTGTAAGTCCAAAGAACTTAGTCATTCATATTTACTCTTCCACTGATTTTGGTGTAGCCTTATATATTCTCTTGGTTTTGCTCGTCAGTCAGCATGAGTTCCTGTAATTTTCCACATTTTAAAAAATTAACCTGTTCATTATTTGTTCAGGCCCAATGATATTCCATTATATTCCTATTCCACAACTTAATCACCCCTAGCCCAATGGATGGGATCCCCTCAGGTGGCAGCTGTTTGGCAGCATAAAATAAGTTGCTGCAACTATTGTTGTATATATAGGTCTTTTTCTTTCTTTAAAAAAAAATCTATCTGGTGTTTGGACAGTCCCATCAAGGAAAGGCTGAGAGATCCTGAAGCCCCAGTCCTGCTTCTGTTACCCAAAGGACTGCTGCAGGTTTGTGCTGGATGTTGTCACCTATTGGCTGCCTTGCTTAGGGAGGTCGGGATTTCCTTTGCAGGAGCCTGGATTGTTTAGGATTCTTCTGGTCCCTCATTCCAATGAAGCAGAATTTACCTGAGGATTCTCTAAATTATCTTGGGGGTCAATGTGTTTTCATGCTTTACTTTTATTGGGTTTCCCCTCCCCAATTCATTTTGGGACAGAATTTTTAAATTGCTTGGAGGGAATTTTATTCCAGGTTTTGGAAGGGTGTCACCTGCTTTTTCCCCCTTGCCATTTTCCCCTGAGACTCTGGGTTTCTTTAATGAACAATTAAAATCCCAGAAACACAACTGCTAAAACCAGAAGTGTCTTTACCAATACCCTCGAGTGAGCCCTTCATTTCAGTGAAGCCATAAATGCAAAGAAAGGTGAATTTTTTGCCTGAGGTCTCACAGGTAATTAGCAGCAGTGCTGTGTCTGGCAACCCTGGAGAACTCTTCTACAGCAGCAGTAAAGAATTGGCTGAAACGTGGATAAGTCATTTATACTCAGTAGACCACATATTGTAACTTTCTAATGTCTGAACCCAAGTTCCGACCCTCTCTTTCTAGAAATTATTAATGTTACATGTAATAACTTGGTTTGTTCTGTGCAGCATTACATTGAGCTTGTAGTTCACTGAAACCCCTTAGAAGAAAGGGATCCCGAGTGTTATCTAGTCCAAAGCTTCTTAAACTGCAGTTTGTAGAATTTAATGGGGTCAGGTAACTGGATATAGGGGTCATGAAAAATTAATATTCCACCAGTATTTAATTCTGTAGGTAAAAAATAAAAAATCCATCTCATGTGTATGAACATTTCCTTTTTCACAAATGACATAATTATACACACACACACACACACACACACACACATACACACACACACACACACACACATATATATTTATGCTATATAGGTCTTTTTCTTTCTCTTAAAAAAAATCTCTCTGGTGTTTGGACACTCCCATCCAGGGTAGGCTGAAAGTTCCTGAAGCCCCCCTCCTCCTGCATTTTTTTACCCTCAGGCCGGTTGTGTGTTTGTGCCTCTGTGAAAGAAACTATACCTCTATGGAAATAACTGCCTCTGTGCAAGTAAACTGTGGTGCAAATAAGTGTACCTCTGTGCAAATAACCACCTCTGTGCAGATATTTATATCTGTATCAAAATAATGATCCCTGTGCAAAAAAGTGTATATCTCTGCAAATAAGTGTATCTCTCTGCAAATAAGTGTACCTGTGTGCAAATAACTACCTCTGCAAATCATGGTAACTCTGTCCAAATAAATGTACCTCTGTACATATAACTAACACTGTGTAAATAAGTATACATGAATGTAAATAACATCTGTGGAAATATAGCTTTTTAAAAATAAATGTATCTGTGCTAAAATACATGTACCTATGTGGAAAAAGGTGTCATTATGTGTAAATGATTCTACCTGAGTGAAAATAACTATCTCCCTGCAAATAATGGTACCTCCCTGCAAATAACGGTACCTCCCTGCAATAATTGTACTTCTATATGATACATGTACCTCAGCGTAAATAACAGTATCTCTGTGCAAATAACTACCTCAATGCAAATAATTATACTTTCATAGAAATAACTAATTCTGTGCAAATAGGTGTACTTGTGAATAAATAAGTTCACCTCTATGCAAATACTTGCACATCTGTGTAAATAAGTGTACCTCTGTTCAAATAAGTTTGGCTCTGTGCAAATAACTACCTCTGGCAAATAAGGCTACCTCTGTCCATATAATTATACCTGTATGGAAATATCTACCTCTGTGTAAAGATGTGTACCTCTTTACAAATAACTACCTCTGTGTAGATAATTATACCTCCATGGAAATAACAATCTCTGCAAATAAGTGTACCTCTGTGCAAATATCTACACCTGTGCAAATAAGGGTACCTCTTTTGAAATAAATGTACACTTGTACAAATTACCACTGTGCAAACAATTAGACATGTATGTAAATAACTACCTCTGTGGACATAAATATAGCTCTGTACAAATAAGTGTACCTCTGTTGGAAAATGTGTACCTCTGTGAAAGTAACTATACCTCTATGGAAATAACTACCTCTGAGAAAATAATTGTACCTCATTATAAATAACTCTACCTCCCTGCAAATAACCATACCTCTGTACAGATCAGTTTACCTCTGTGTAAAGAGTTTGACCTCTTTGCAAATAAATGTGCCTCTGTATTAATAATTATACTGCTGTGCAAATAATTGTTACTGTATGAAAATAACCACTTTTGTGCAAATAAGTACATCTGTGTAAAAAAAGTGTAACTTTGTGCAAATAACTATACCTCTATGGAACTAACTACATTTGTGCAAATAAGTGTACCTCTGTGTAAATAGCTGTACCTCTTTGCAAATAATTTTAACTTTATGGATCTATCTGTGTGTAATTAATTGTAGCACTGTGGAAATAATGTATACTTATATGATCTATAAATATAAATACAGATGGTTATATATATAAATTAGTTTATAGGATATATATGTGATATAAATATATAAATATGTTTTAAATACATTATTTTATGATTAAGTATCAGTAAATACTTGATTTAGATATCTATTTTAGACAATTTTATAGCTTGGTTCATGGAAAAATTCCTCAGTAAAAAAGGGCTGTGAGAGGGAAAAGTTTAAGAAGCTTTGATTTAGTCTACCATTCTATTTTATAGATGGAAGTTGTAATCTTGAGAAAAATGGGTGGTTTAGGGTTAGTTGTTAAGGTACCCTTATTTGCACAGATGTAGTTATTGCACAGAGGTACACTTATTTGCACGGAGGTACACTTATTTGCACGGAGATCTTTATGTCCATGCAGGTAAAATTATCTGCACAGAGGTAGTTATTTGTAAAGAGGTACATATATTTACACAGAGGTAGTTATTTCCATACTGGTATAATTATTTGCACAGAGATACACTTATTTACACAGAGGCACACTTATTTCTCAAAGGTAGATATTTGCCCAGATGTACACTTATTTGAACAGATGTGCAAGTATTTGCACAGAGGTATACTGATTTAAACACAGGCACATGTATCTGCACAAAGGGGTCTAAACACAATATTAACCCTAAACCCCAACCCTAAACACCCAAAATGAATTAATGCAAATGTTGTATATATAGTTCTTTTTCTTTCTTTTAAATAAAAAATCTCTCTGGTGTTTGGACACTTTCATCAAGGGAAGGCTGAGAGATCCTGAAGCCCCCCTTCCTCCTGCTTCTGTTACCAATAGGACTGCTGCAGTTTTGTGCTGGATGTGTTCATGTATTGGCTGCCTTGGTTAAGGAGGGCAGGATTTCAGTTGTGGGAATCAGGATTGCTCAGGATTGTTCTGGTCCCTCATTCCAGTGAAGCAGACTTTACATGAGGATTTTCTAAATTAATTTGGGGGTCAATGTTGTTTCATTCTTTACTTTTATTGGGTTTCCCCTCTCCAATTTATTTTGGGAGAGAATTTTTTCATTGCTTGGAGGGAATTTTGCTGCAGGTCTTGGGAGGGTGTCACCTTCCTTCCCCTTTATCCTCCCATTTCTCCCTCAGATTCTGGGCTTGTTTAATGAAGCATTAAAATCCCAGAAGCAGGAATGCTAACACCAAAGATATCTCTCCCCATAGCCTGGAATGAGCTCTTTATTTCACTGAGGACATTAATGCAAAGAAATGTGAATTTTTTGCCTGAGATCTTACACCTATTTAACAGCATTTTTGGGGCAGGCAAGCCTGGAGAACTTTGCTACAGCAGCAGTAAAGAATTTGCTGAAAAGTGGGTAAGTCTTTTATCCTCAGTAGACCACATATTGCAGCTTTGTAAAATCAACCGCCATGTGGTAGAGATGACTGAACCCAGCTTCCAACCCTCTCCTTGTAGGAATTCTTAATGTTGGATGTAACAACTTGATTTCTTCTGTGCAGCATTATATTGAGTTTGCAGTTCACTGACAGCACTTAGCAGAAAGGGACCCTGGGAGTCATCTAGTACAAAGCTTCTTAAATTGCAGGTTGTAACCCCTCATGGGGTCAGGTAACTGAACATAGGGGTCAGTAAAATTAATATTCTGCCTGTAATTAATTGTGTAGATAAAAAGAAATTCATCTCATCTGTATGAACATTTTCTTTTTCAAGAATGGTAAAATTATAAATATAGGATATATATGTGATCAACAATATATAAATTTGTTTTTAAATACTTTATTTTAAGATTTTCAATCATCCAACACTTGATTTGGATATCTATTTTAGATCCTTTTTGTACCTTAGGTCATGGAAAAATTCCTCAGCAAGAAGGGCTGTGAGAGGGAAAGGTTTAAGAAGTTTTGATTTAGTCTACCATTCTATTTTATAGATGGAAGTAATGACCTTGAGAAATTGGGTGGTTTTCCTGAGGGCTTACATGGTGTTAGTGGTATGACTGGCCTTTGAAGGAAAAATCTTTCATTTTACATTCCAGTCTCCAGTTCCATTTCCAGTATAAGGTGGAAGTTACAATGTTAAAGGATATTGATTATTTCCTTGCATTTTCACTTCCCAGTTGTCTCACCTTGTCTCTTTCAACCCCACATTAGAAAATTTTTAAGGTTTAAATATATGTGAAACCATACAATATATACTTCCATATATCAATGTTTTTCTCTGCAGGTAGATAGCATTTTCCTTCAGAAGACCTTCACTCTTAATTAAAATTTCCTGTGAGTCCAAGGAACTTAGCCATTCATATTTACTCTTTCACTAATTTTGGTGTAGCTGTATATATTCCCTTGGTTCTGCTCTTCAGTCAGCATGAGTTCCTGTAAGTTTACCATATTTGAAAAAAAATAACTTGTTCATTATTTGTTTAGATACAGTGATATTTCATTACATTCATATTCCACAACTTAATCACATCCTCCCAGGTGGCAGTTCTTTGCCACCATAAAATGAGTTGCTGTAACTATTGCTGCATATATAGATCTTTTTTCTTTATTTTAAAAAAATCTATCTAGTGTTTGGACATTCCCATCAAGGGAAGGCTGAGAGATCCTGAAGCCCCGTCTTCCTGCTTCTGTTACCCAAAGGACTGCTGCAGGTTTGTGCTGGATGTGGTCACCTATTGGCTGCCTTGGTTAGGGAGGTTGGGATTTCCTTTGCAGGAGCCTGGATTGTTCAGGGTTCTTCTGGTCCTATATTCCAATGAAGCAGACTTTACCTGAGGATTTTCTAAATTATCTTGGGGGTCAGTGTTGTTTCATGCTTTACTTTACATCCCCAATTCATTTTGGGAGAGAATTTTTAAATTGCTTGGAGGGCATTTTGCTGCAGGTCTAGGGAGGATGTCACTTGCCTTTTTCCCCTGCCATATTCCCCTCAAACTCTGGGTTTCTTTAATGAACCATTAAAATCCCAGAAGCACGAATGCTAAAACCAGAAGAGTCTTTACCAATACCCTAGAGTGAACCCTTTATTTCAGTGAGGACATGAATGCAAGGAAAGTGAATTTGTTTCCTGAATTCTCACAGCTAATTAGCAGCAGTGCTGTGGCAGGCAACCCTGGAGAACTCTTCTACAGCAGCAGTAAAGAATTTGCTGAAAAGTGGGTCTTTTATCCTCAGTAGACCAAATATTGCAACTTTATAATGTCTGAACCCAACTTCCAAAACTCTCCTAGTAATTCTTAATGTTATATGTAACAACTTGGTTTGTTCTGTGCAGAGCTATATTGAGTTTGTTATTCACTGAAACCCCTTAGCAGAAAGGGACCCTGGGTATCATCTAGTCCAAAGCATCTTAAACTGTGGCTTTTAACCCCTCATGGGGTCAGGTTACTGAATATATGGTTTAGGAAAATTAATATTCCACCAGTATTTAATTCTGTAAGTAAAAATAAATCCATCTCGCATGTACGAACATTTTGTTTTCCATAAATGATAGAATTATAAATATAGCAAATATATATACATGTTTATATGATATATAAATAGATATGTATATTTATTTATACGATATATATGTGATAAAACATATAAATATGTTTTTAAACACATTATTTTGTGATTTACTGTCAACAAATACTTGACTTGCATATCAATTTTAAATTCTTTTATACCTTGGGTCATGGAAAAATTCCTTAGCAAGAAGGGCTATGAGAGGGAAAAGTTCGAGAAGCTTTGATTTCATCTACCATTCTATTTTATAGATGGAAGTTGTGATCTTGAGAATTTGGGTGGTTTTCCAAAGGGCTTACATGGGGTTAGTGCTATGACTTGACTTTGAAGGAAAAATCTCTCAATTCACATTCCCGTCCCCAGTTCCATTTCCAGTAGAATATGTAAGTTACAACGTTAAAGAATATTATTTCCTTGCATTTTCAGTTCCCAGTTGTCTGCCCCTGTCTCTCCCAACCCCACAGTAGAAAATGTCAACATTTGTTAAATATATGTGAATCCATACAATATATACTTCCATATATCAGTTTTTTTCTCTGCTGCTAGTTATCATTTTCCTTCAGTAGACCTTCAGGTATTTGAAATTTCCTGTAAGTCCAAAGAACTTAGCCATTGATATTTACTCTTCCACTGATTTTGGTGTAGCCGTATATATTCCCTTGGTTCTGCTCTTCAGTTAGCATGAGTTACTGTATTTTTCCACATTTTAAAAAATTAGCCTGTTCATTATTTGTTCAGGCACAATGATATTCCATTACATTCCTATTCCACAACTTAATCACACCTAGCCCAATGGATGCGATCCCCTCAGATGGCAGCTCTTTGCCACCACTAAATGAGTTGCTACAACTATTGTTGTATATAAAGGTCTTTTTCTTTCTTTTTAAAAAATCTATCTAGTTTTTGGACAGTCCCATCAAGGGAAGGGTGAGAGATTCTGAAGCCCCCTTCTTCCTGCTTCTGTTACCCAAAGGACTGCTGCAGGTTTGTGCTGGATGTGGTCATCTATTGGCTGCCTTGGTTAGGGAGGGCAGGATTTCTGTTGCAGGCACCTGGATTGTTTAGGATTCTTCTGGTCTCTCTTTCCAGTGAAGTAGACTTTATCTGAGGATTTTCTAAATTATTTTGGGGGTCAATTTTTTTCACTCTTTACTTTTATTGGGTTTCCCCTCTCCAATTCATTTTGGGAGAGAATTGTTTTATTGCTTGAAGGGAATTTTGCTGGAGGTCTTTGGAGGGTGTCACCTTGCTTCCCCTCCTCCCCTTCTTCCCCCCCCTGCCCTGCCATTTTCCCCTCAGACTCTGGGTTTGTTTAATGAACCATTAAAATCCCAGAAGCACAAGTGCTTAAACCAGAAGTGTCTTTACCAATACCCTCGAGTGAGCCCTTCATTTCAGTGAAGCCATAAATGCAAAGAAAGGTGAATTTTTTGCCTGAGGTCTCACAGATAATGAGCAGCAGTGCTGTGACTGGCAACCCTGGAGAACTCTTCTACAGCAGCAGTAAAGAATTTGCTGAAAAGTGGATAAGTCTTTTATCCTCAGTAGACCACATATTGCAACTTTCTAATGTCTGAACCCAAGTTCCAACCCTCTCCTTCTGGAAATTCTTAATGTTAGATGTAACAACTTGGTTTGTTCTGTGCTGCATTATATTGAGTTTACAGTTCACTGAAAGCCTTAGCAGAAAGGGATCCCGAGTGTCATCTAGTCGAAAGCTTCTTAAACTGCAGGTTGTAACCCCTATTGGGGTCAGGTAACTGGATATAGGGGTCATGAAAAATTAATATTCCAACAGTATTTAATTCTATAGGTAAAAATAATCTGTGTCATGTGTATGAACATTCCATTTTTCATAAATGATAAAATTATATGTATGATGTATAGGTCTTTTTCTTATTTTTTAAAAAAATCACTCTGTTGTTTGGACACTCCCATCTATAGTAGGCTGAGAGCTCCTGAAGCCCTCCTCCTTCTGCTTTTTTTACCCTAAGTCCTGGTGTGAGTCTGTGCTGGATGAGGTCAACTATTGGCCCACTCGTTCAGAGAGGGAGGAACTTCTGGTATAGGAGTCTGGATTGTTCTGGTCCCTCATTGCAATGAAGAAGTCTGTACCTAAGGGCTTTCTAAATTGTCTTGGGGGCAATGTTGTTTCACTCTTCCCTTTTATTTGCTTTTTCACTCTTCAATTCATTTTGAGAATTTTTAAAATTGTTTGGGGGAACATTTGCTGCAAGTCAGGGGATGGTATTGCCTGCCTTTCATTAGTGTACCTCAGTGCCCATAATCACATCTGTGCAAATAAGGGTATGTGTGTTCATAGAAATGTACCCCTGTACAAATAACTACCACTGTGTGAATAATTATATATGTATGTAAATAACACCATCTGTGGAAACATAGCTTGGTACAAATAAGTGTCCTTCAGTGGAAATAAGTGTATCTCTCTGCAAATAAGTGTACCTCTGTGGAAATAACTACATCTGTGCAAATAAGTTTACCCCTGTTGAAATAAATGTACACTTGTACAAATTACCAATGTGCTAACAATTTTATATGTATATAAATAACTGCCTCTGTGGACATAAATATAGCTCTGTACAAATAAGTGTACCTCTGCAGAAAAACTTGTACCTTTGTGAAAGTAACTATGCCTCTATGGAAATAACTACATCTGTGCAAATATTTTTACCTCAGGACAAATAACTCTACCTCTCTGCAAATAACTGTACCTCTGTACAGATCAGTTTAACTCTTTGCAAATAAATGTACCTCTGTGTAAATAAGTGTCCGCTGTATAAATAGTAGAACCACTTTGCAAATAAATGTGCCTCTGTCAATAATTATACCTCTGTGCAAATAACTATCTGTGTGCAAATAATTGTTATTGTATGAAAATAACTAGGTGTGTGCAAATAAGTGTATCTCTGTGTAACAAAGTGTACCTCTGTGCAAATAACTATACCTCTATGGAAATAACTGCCTCTGTGCAAGTAAGTATACCCCTGTGGAAATAAGTGTACATCTGTGCAAATAATTACCTCTGTGTAGATAATTATACCTGCATGGAAATAATGATCCCTCTGTAAAAAAGTGTTCTTCTTTGCAAATAAGTGTACCTCTGTGCATATAAGTGTACCTATCTGCAAATAAGTGTATCTCCCTGCAAATAAGTGCATCTCCCTGCAATAAAGAGCATCTCCCTGCAAATAAGGATACCTCTGTTCAAAAAGGGTACCTGTGTTCAAATTACTTCCACTGTGTAACACCTGTGGAAAAAAAGTATAGCTCTGAACAAATAAGTGTATCTGTTAAAATACATATACCTCTGTGTAATAACTGAACCTCTGTGTAAATAACAGTACGTCTGTGCAAATACTTGCAGCTCTGTGTAAATAAGCATACCTCTGTGCAAATAATTATACCTGAATGTATATAACTACTTCTGTGTAAAGATGTGTTCCTCTTTACAAATAACTATCTCTGTGCAGATAATTATACCTGAATGGAAATAACGTCTCTGTGCAAAAAGTATACCTGTATGCAAATAAGTGTATCTCTCGGCAAATAAGTATACCTCTGTGCAAATAAGGTTACCTCTGTTGAAATAAATGTACACTTGTACAAATTACCACTCTGCAAATAATTATATATGTATGTAAATAACTACCTCTGTGCAAATACATTTACCTCAGGACAAGTAACTCTACCTCTCAGCAAATAACCGGACCTCTGTACAGATCAGTTTACCTCTTTACAAATAAATGTACCTATGGGTAAATACGTGTCCCTCTGTGTAAATATTAGTACCACTTTACAAATTAATGTGCCTCTGTGTCAATAATTATAGCTCTGTGCAAATAACTGCCTGTGTGCAAATAATTGTTATTGTATGAAAATAACTAGGTGTGTGCAAATAAGTGTACTTCTGTGTAACAAAGTGTACCTCTGTGCAAATAACTATACCTCTATGAAATAACTGCCTCTGTGCAAGTAAGTATACCCCTGTGGAAATAAGTGTACATCTGTGCAAATAATTACCTCTGTTCAGATAATTTTTACCTGCATGGAAATAACGATCCCTCTGCTAAAAAGTGTTCCTTGTTGCAAATAAGTGTGCCTCTGTGCAAATAAGTGTCCTTCTTTGCATATAAGTGTACCTATCTGCAAATAAGTGAATCTCCCTGCAAATAAGGGCATCTCTTTTCAAATAAGGGTACCTCTGTTCAAAGTACTTCCAACCTGTAACACCTGTGGAAAAAAAGTATAGCTCCGTACAAATAAGTGTATCTGTGCTAAAATACATGTACCTCTGTGGAATGTGTCCCTCTGTGTAAATAATTGTACCTCAGGGCAAATAACTGTACCTGCCTGCAAATAACTGTACCTCTGTGTAATAACTGTACCTCTGTGTAAATAACAGTACCTCTGTACAAATACTTGCACATCTGTGTAAATAAGTGCACCTCTGTGCAAATAATTATACCTGTATGGATAGAACTACTTCTGTGTAAAGATGTGTACCTCTTTCCAAATAATTACCTCTTTGCAGATAATCATACCTGTATGGAAATAACGATCTCTGAGCAAAAATTATGCCTCTGAGCAAACAAGTGTATCTCTCTGTAAATAATTGTACCTCTGTGCCAATAACTACATCTGTGGAAATAAGGTTGCCTGTGTTGAAATGAATGTACACTTGTACAAATTACTACTGTGCAAACACTTATATATGTATGTAAAGAACTACCTCTTTGCAGATAATTATAACTGCATCGAAATAACGATCTCTCTCTCTCTCTCTCTCTTTTCCTCATTCTCTTTCTCTCACTCTCACTCTCACTTTTTCTGCCTCTTTCACACTAATTTTTTTTTTTCTCATTCTCTTTCTCTCACTCTCACTCTCTCTCTCTTCTCTCTCTCTCTGTGGTCTCTCTCTCTCTCTGTGTGTCTCTCTCTCTGTGTGTCTTTTTCTGTCTCTCTCTTTTTCCCTCAATCTCTTTCTTTTCTAGATTTTTTTCCCCTCAATCTCTTTCTGATCTAGATTTTCACTTCTCTCTTCTCTCTCTCTCTCTCTCTCTCGTCTCTCTCTTCTCTCTCTCTCTCTCTCTCTCTCTTCATTCGTCTCCTCTCTCTCTCTCTCTCTCCTCTTTCTTCTCTCTTTCTCTGTCTGTCTCACTCTCTCTGTTTGTCTTTCCTCTCATGCTCCTCCTTTTACTCCTTCTCTTTCTTTCTCTCTCCCAATTTTTCTGCCTCTTTTTAACTATTTTTTCACTCTCAGATGGTTTTTTAATCTCTAGTTCTTTCTGACATCTGTTA